>NC_141342.1:22141590-22186590 GCF_037954235.1 Aulostomus chinensis | reverse complement strand
TCACATACACTTACACTCAAACACACACACACTCACTCACACACACGCGAACACACTCATTGACTCATACACACACTAACACACTCACACACACTCACATACACTAACACTCACTCACACACACTCACATTCACTAACACTCACTCACACACTCACATACACTAACACACTCACTCACACACTCACATACACTAACACTCACTCACACACTCACATACACTAAAGCTCACTCACACACTCACATACACTAAAGCTCACACACACTGACATACACTAACACTCACTCACACACTCACATACACTAACACACTCACACACACTCACATTCACTAACACTCATTGACTCATACACACGCTAACACACTCACATTCACTAACACACGCTAACACACTCACACACACTCACATACACTAACACTCACTCACACACTCACATTCACTAACACACTCACACACACTCACATACACTCACACTCACTCACACACTCACATTCACTAACACACTCACACACACTCACATACACTAACACTCACTCACACACTCACATACACTAACACTCACTCACACACTCACATTCACGAACACACTCACACACACTCACATACACTAACACTCACTCACACACTCACATACACTAACACACTCACACACACACATACACTAACACACTCACACACACTCACATACACTAACACTCACTCACACACTCACATTCACTAACACTCATTGACTCATACACACGCTAACACACTCACACACACTCACATTCACTAACACTCACTCACTCACTCACATACACTAACACACTCACACACACTCACATACACTAACACACTCACACACACACATACACTAACACACTCACACACACTCACATACACTAACACTCACTCACACACTCACATTCACTAACACTCATTGACTCATACACACGCTAACACACTCACACACACTCACATACACTAACACTCACTCACACACTCACATTCACTAACACACTCACACACACTCACATACACTAACACTCACTCACACACTCACATACACTAACACTCACTCACACACTCACATACACTCACACTCACTCACACACTCACATACACTCACACTCACTCACACACTCACACTCACATACACTAACACTCACTCACATACACTCACACTCACTCACATACACTCACACTCACTCACACACTCACATACACTAACACTCACTCACATACACTCACACTCACTCACACACTCACACTCACTCACACTAACACTCACTCACACACTCACACTCACATACACTAACACTCACTCACATACACTCACACTCACACTCACTCACACACTCACATACACTAACACTCACTCACATACACTCACACTCACACTCACTCACACACTCACATACACTAACACACACTCACATACACTAACACTCACTCACATACACTCACACTCACTCACACACTCACATACACTAACACACACTCACATACACTCACACTCACTCACACACTCACATACACTAACACTCACTCACATACACTCACACACTAACACTCACTCACATACACTCACACTCACTCACACACTAACACTCACTCACATACACTAACACTCACTCACACTCACTCACACACTCACACTCACATACACTCACACTCACTCACATACACTAACACTCACTCACATACACTCACACTCACTCACATACACTCACACTCACTCACACTCACTCACATACACTCACACACTCACATACACTCACACTCACTCACATACACTCACACTCACTCACACACTCACACTCACACACATACACTCACACACTCACATACACTAACACTCACTCACATACACTCACACTCACTCACATACACTAACACTCACTCACATACACTCACACTCACTCACATACACTAACACTCACTCACATACACTCACACTCACTCACACACTCACATACACTAACACTCACTCACATACACTCACACTCACTCACATACACTCACACTCACTCACATACACTCACACTCACTCACACACTCACACTCACATACACTAACACTCACTCACATACACTCACACTCACTCACACACACTCACACTCACTCACATACTCTCACACACTCACATACACTAACACTCACTCACATACACTCACACTCACTCACATACACTAACACTCACTCACACACTCACTCACATACACTCACACTCACTCACACACTCACACTCACACACATACACTCACACTCACTCACACACTCACACTCACTCACATACACTCACACACTCACATACACTAACACTCACTCACATACACTCACACTCACTCACATACACTCACACTCACTCACATACACTAACACTCACTCACACACTCACTCACATACACTCACACTCACTCACACACTCACTCACATACACTCACACTCACTCACATACACTAACACTCACTCACACACTCACTCACATACACTCACACTCACTCACACACTCACATACACTAACACTCACTCACATACACTCACACTCACTCACATACACTCACACTCACTCACATACACTAACACTCACTCACACACTCACTCACATACACTCACACTCACTCACACACTCACTCACATACACTCACACTCACTCACATACACTAACACTCACTCACACACTCACTCACATACACTCACACTCACTCACACACTCACATACACTAACACTCACTCACATACACTCACACTCACTCACATACACTCACATACACTAACACTCACTCACACTCACTCACACACTCACACTCACTCACACACACTCACACTCACTCACATACTCTCACACACTCACATACACTAACACTCACTCACATACACTCACACTCACTCACATACACTCACACTCACTCACACACTCACTCACATACACTCACACTCACTCACACACTCACACTCACACACATACACTCACACTCACTCACACTCACTCACACACTCACTCACATACACTCACACTCACTCACACACTCACTCACATACACTCACACTCACTCACATACACTCACACTCACTCACATACACTCACACTCACTCACACACTCACACTCACATACACTAACACTCACTCACATACACTCACACTCACTCACACACTCACTCACATACACTCACACTCACTCACACACTCACACTCACACACATACACTCACACTCACTCACACACTCACACTCACACACACTGCTGGATCGATTCCCTGCCACGAGTCCCCCTTCAGCGCTCACGCCGTCCCACACACTCGTGCTGCTCATTCTGCTACAAACAAAAAGGAAGCTCACTAAAATAAAGCACAGGCTGCAGACGTGTTTTTAGGCGTTCAAAGACAGAGACCAACAATGTTTGGGAGGCCGGCTCCTGCATCCTCTTCAGGTGTTCACCCATCAGCGGCTGGATGAGCGAGAGGTGGTGCAGCTCCACCTTAAACTCAGAGGCGACGCCAGTGTGGGAGCAGCGTCGAGAACACGAGGTGGAACAGGTGGGCAAACTCTAGTTTGTCACCACAGCTGTGCTGTGAGCGCCTGACTGAAAGCTCCCCCTGCTGTGCCAGGAAGTCCCTTCAGTTACTGGAATTTTATCAGGAGGGTTTTGACCAAAGCAGATGCCGGTGCTCAGGCCTGCTTCTGCCGCTCCAGCCAGGGGGCTGAGGTGGTGGGCCGGGGGATGCAGTCTGAATCATCTGGCTGCTGGAAACCTGCTGTGGGTGGGCCGGCCGCACAAGCCCCCGACCCGTGGAAGCTATGACTTATTTGATGTTTCTGTGGCTTGTGAGCTTCCCTGCGATGGTGTCTGGCTTCACCACGACAGTGGGACGGCGTCTTTTAGTGCAGGTCTTTTACCGTTACGGAAAAAGGCAGAGGGGAGATTCATCAGCACGTCGTCGAGAAGTTGGAACCTGCAGCTAAAAGTGCCGTTCTTCATCTCCGGTCTCATTTACTGTCTCGGTCATTTTTTTTGATGTTGCAGCGAAACGTCTCTCTATTCCTGTTTTTGCAGAAGAAAATATGCATGCATGTAATCTGAGTTAATCTGGCACCATCTGTATGTCGGAAGCAGGCTGGCGTGACTCGATCTGAGAGATTCAAACACATCACTCAACGTCTCTAAATCAGAGGCCCGACTTGAAGTCAGTCAGACCCCCCCTCCCCCGCCGCCGCCAGGCCTCCAGAGCGCGAGGTGCTGCTGAAGGGTTCACGCTCACCGGCCGCACAGAAACACCGGACCTCATTCAAATGTTGTTGTTTTTAAATCCTAAAATTCTGTTTCAAGTCTTGATCCTGGTTTTTATTCAATCCAGTCCTGCCACACACGGCCTCTCCTCCCGGCGCCACTTTACTTCCTACACTTTGACTCCTCTGGACTGGGATTCTGCACCATGAGGATCTCTGTCTACTTTTAAAAGCAGAAAAAGGTTCACCTTCGTTTCAAATGTGCTGTCAGCAACAAATGACTATGATTCAAATCATGATTAAAAAGCTCAATAATCAAATGCAGGACATCATGGCCACACGAGGAGGAGCGCTGTGGTGAATGGGTCTGACACCATCATTCATGCGGGAACAGTTTTACATGCCGGCGCCTCGGCAGCCTTGAGCCCCTCAGCTGGAGTCGGCCTGATGGGACTCACCGCCGGTGAACGGCTGCTTTTGCTGCTGATCTTGATTCTTTTATCTGAATACGCCGTCACAACCTTTCATGTCGATGGGTTGCTAAAACCTGCTCGCTGGTTAGAGGGTTATCGCAGCAGGGTTCACGTTAGATTTCAAGGTTTCTCGTCTCCCCGGTCGGGTCGTTAACGTTCTAATCTACCGCTGCTGAAGCTGGAACGAGTCACGAGAAGACGGGGAGTTCAAAAACCTGGTGAGCCATTCGCCATCACCGGTCCATTATCAGATTTGAGGCAGCCGGCAGTTGTCAATTATGATCGCTGCTTCTTTCCACCTTAGCTAGAAACTCCTACGTGATGTCTGCGTCTCCGCGGTAACCACATCCAGTGGAATGAGAGCTCCTGCGCTGTGAGCCTGTGTGAGTTGGTTGCCATGGTTAAGGACGGACGGGCCCGTCATCCAACCAGGCTTGTTTACGCTTCTAGAAATAGAGTTGCTCTGTCAACGCCACGGCCCCTCGCGGCCTCATGACACATCTCACAGGAAACGGTGTGATTTTACACACTTCACTTATGTGCTGTGACTCGCACACTAAAAATACGAGACTCTCAATTAGCTGGCTGTTAGCGAGACCGCGCCAGAACTGCAGAACTCATTCAGTTCAAGGAGAAGAGAATGTTTCCTCTTCTCTGGTTTATATTTTCATGATGAAACAGCTCGTTGTCATGTTCAGTAATAACGATGATGATGATAATTACACACTCCTCCCCCCTCCAGGGTGAACCTGGCCCTGGCCTACACGGAGCTAACAGAGGAGCTGGGTCGCCTTCAGGCGCTGAGCTCCAAGCAGACGGAGATCCTGAGGAAAGCCTCCCAGGAGCAGGCCAGTCCAGGTGAGCCTCACGTAGAACCTGGCTCAAAAACCTGTCTCATTCCAGACCAGACGCACTCAGACAACACTAACAACAACAACAATAACCTGCACATGATGGATGTGAGTCATCGCTGGCTTCTGGCTGACTGTAACGAACACTTGCAGCATCTCTCTGATCGGGGATGAGGGAATTTGTGCTGCAGCTTTCAGCTCTCCTGGGCATCTGACTGTTCGCTTCATGCTTCCGCTCACAGTCCCGTTTGAGTGTTTGTTCGCCGTGTGAAGGCTGCGCGAGCGCTTCACAGCGCAAACACCCCCTCCCTTTTAACACCTCAGCCAAACGGCCATAAATGATGTTTCCTCTTTGATATGGAAGTCGAGCTGAAGTGGCTGCAGAGGCGACTGACTCATCAATGTGCTCTGTAATTATAGGAAACACTACAACTCTACTTGATCTTTTTTTGAATTCGTAGAAGAGCCTCATCTGCTTCCCTTTTATTCGCCACGGTGCCTGCAGACATTTTGATTTGGCAGAAACTGCAAATGGCCTCTGACAGAATGAGTCCCACTCTGCGGAGTTCGTTTTGTCCCCTTGTGGTTCAATCAGAAAAAGGAAGTTTGTGAAAAACAAAACCATCAAAACAGTTGAAAATATTTTACTGCAAGTAAAACTAGAAACCCCACTTTGCTGCTGGGTGCCTGTCACAGTGACCTTCTCAGGTGGGTGTTGGAGCCAAATGAGAGCAAAGTCCTTCTGATCCCATGCTAACAAGAATGGCTCTTACAGCCTGAACGGATGGAGGCGTCAGCGTTGGAAATGTCAGCGTTGCAAAAGCAAATCCAGAATTTCGTTACGAGTCTAGAATTTTGGTTTGCAGTAGAGAGCCTAGAAGCCAGTAGAACCCAATAATTCATGCTAACACACGGGACATTTGTCGAAGGAAAAGACTGTTTATCTTATCAAGAAACTGTTCAAGTATAAGAAAGTGAAAGCAGCCGATCAGAGAGAGCCAGAAGCTGCCCTCCGTCATCTGAGCGGCTCCACACGGCACGGAGATCCGTTACCATTTCAGACAAACCGCAAATTTATTAACTTGGAAACTCATCTTTCATGACACGACTCCAACAGGATAGAAAAATACGATTTCACTCGCCGCTGAATGTTGATTGTAGTTCGTTTTGGTCCTGAAAGACGTGAGAAGCTAGTTGACATTTTTGCCGTCCAGCAGGAAGCTCGCGTGTCAGTTAGGAGATATTTTGAAGTGACTTTGTTGGTTCTTGAGACGTGAACACAGTAGTTAGCAGTACAAAGGCCACGTGAGCTGTAGGAGCCACACCAGGGACATTGTCCTGTTTAACTCACCTTGTCACATACGTCGTGTTTTCTTCTGTCCTCCCTCAGTCCAGCGTCATTCTCCCATCCAGCACCAGCGCCACTCTCCGGTATCTCAGCGCCACTCGCCCATCTCACAGCGCCATTCTCCAGTCCCACCTCCTCAACACCACTCCCCCATCCAGCAGAGACGCTCCCCGGTGCTGCAGCGCCTCTCCCCAGACATGCACCGCCGCTCACCCATGCTGGACGTCAACAACGGACCCGCCTCTTACTCCTGCCGGCCGCCCACCCAGCACCTGAGGGCCAGTTTCCAGGGTCGCCGCAGCTACTCGGAGGTTGCTGACCCCTCTGCATACCAGTGCCCACCGCGCTTCTCTCTGGACCCTGTGTCTACCCTCCCCAAGCCCCGGCCGTTCGTTGAGGGCTACAAACAGCAGCCCCAACACGTGGGTTCCCCTCACGGCGGACTGCAGCACCGAGGACCCCCGTCTCCTCATCAAGGAGGTGCTGGAGGAGACGGAGGCCTCGGTGAAAGCTCCATGCGCCACTCTAGAGAGATGCCGTTTCCACTCTCCGAGGTGGCCCACCTGCATTTTGAACCCCCTCTACCTTCCACACCAGCCCCCCAGCCCCCACAGTCCTCTGAGGACGAGGAGGAGTGGACCTGCCCGCATCCCATCAGCCCGCCACGGACACTAGGCGTTCTCTCCGCTGTGGTGCCCAGTGGTGCCATGAGAGGCCCGGCGTCTTGCTCAGCCTTCCCCATCCCTCAGAGGCCCAACACGCTCAGCTGCCACCCACAGCCGGGGTACATGTCAGCGGAGCACGCTCAGTCCTGGCCGTCCATCAACGTGAGTCACAGTCACTGATGTTGATAGGACACTTTCTCAGGAGTCTAAGAGCCAGAATCTTGTGTTCCGTCTCTGTCCAGCGTTTGCTCTCTCTCTCTTCAGTCCAGCTTCAGTCTAGCCTCAGTCCAGCTTCAGTCCAGCTTCAGTCCAGCCTCAGTCCAGCTTCAGTCCAGCTTCAATCTAGCTTCAGTCCAGCTTCAGTCCAGCCTCAGTCCAGCTTCAATCTAGCTTCAGTCAAGCTTCAGTCCAGCCTCAGTCTAGCGTCAGTCCAGCTTCAGTCCAGCCTCAGTCCAGCTTCAGTCCAGCCTCAGTCCAGCCTCAGTCCAGCTTCAGTCCAGCTTCAATCTAGCTTCAGTCCAGCTTCAGTCCAGCCTCAGTCTAGCGTCAGTCCAGCTTCAGTCCAGCCTCAGTCCAGCTTCAGTCCAGCCTCAGTCCAGCCTCAGTCCAGCTTCAGTCCAGCCTCAGTCCAGCTTCAGTCTAGTTTCAGTCCAGCCTCAGTCTAGTTTCAGTCCAGCCTCAGTCCAGCTTCAGTCCAGCCTCAGTCCAGCTTCAGTCCGGCTTCAGTCCAGCCTCAGTCCGGCTTCAGTCCAGCCTCAGTCCAGCTTCAGTCCAGCTTCAATCTTGCGTCAGTCCAGCCTCAGTCTCCCGTCAGTCCAGCCTCAGTCTAGCGTTTGTCCAGCTTCAGTCTAGCGGCAGTCCAGCTTCAGTCTAGCGGCAGTCCAGCTTCAGTCTAGCGGCAGTCCAGCTTCTCCCGGCTTCAGTCCAGCTTCAGTCTAGCTTCAGTCCAGCCTCAGTCTAGCGGCAGTCCAGCCTCAGTCTAGCGTCAGTCCAGCTTCAGTCCAGCTTGGCGTAAAGATGGGGACAGTGCCTTCTTGGCTGGAGTTAAAACACAAACTCTGAAGCTCCTCTTCAAACGAAGCCCCAGACGCCAGTCCGAGCCCCTCTGGCTCTGATCTCAGCACAAACACATGCAAATGCGATAATTTGCAGCCTGCTTCTGGCCCCATGCTATGATGCGTGTCCTCCTGAACCGGCGCACGCTGCGAGCTACTCTCTGGCCTGGTGTTTGAGCTAAAACACCGGTGCGGCCCCCCAGCGGTGCACGGGGTCAGCCGTGGTCTCGCTCCCACCGTGGAAGCAGACTCACGAGCTGTTTCCTCGTCTTTGCTGCATATTTTTCAAATCACCAAGTTGCAGACAGCGTTTGAAAGTGCTACAGTGACATGCTGCATCATAGCAGGCAGGCCGGTTGCCGTGGCAACTGCACACGCCTGTTTTGTGTCTCTTCCTCCTGAGATCACAACACACATGAACGAGAAACACTGACTTCAACATCCTCTTCAACAACAACAGCTCATTGGGCGTCAACAACTTCCTCTTTTTCACAGCACAAAACAACTCCTTTGGAGCTTTCAAACAAATCTTTATTGACAACCGTCATCAGCCAGAACAGTCGTACGGCGTAGCAGCTGAATCCTGAGACCAGGCAGACGTCGCAATTCAAAGAATTAAAGAACAACGTTCATGTCCAGCTTTAGTTCGTCAGTCAGTGCTGACTTAGAAACGAGACCAAGCTGATGTGTGAGGCTCTCAGACGCCCAGCGCCGCCTCCCTGCTGCTTGCTGCTCTTCAACCTGTTTCCTTACAGGTTTGTGATGGCGGTCGTGAATCACCAGGAATAAAAAATTAGCAGGCCATGAAAAACTCAAACGCATGTATGCTGGTACGTGCAGTGGCACTGTTTCCTAGTTTACACTCTAAAACTACTTATAAAACTGAAACAGTCTGCAACCTTTCAGGAGACGGCAGCGGTGACCAGAAAGGCTCCCCTGGGGGAGGAAGAGACCCGCCCACTAAAACTAGATAGGATTGAACTTCAGTCTGATTGAGAGTGGCTGGATGACACGATGAGTCAGCGGGTGAAGGAGAGTTTCCCTCTGGTTTTACTATCTGTTATATTATTTCATGGCACAGTGAGTGGTCCCTGTTGTGTAAGTGTGAAGTGATCACTCACCAAGTGATGTAATTTAGCCGCCTCCCACAGAGTGAGTCAGACGACCCGCTGGAGTGAGTAACTTCTAACCATCGCTGTGTTTCACTCTGCAGCTCTGGATGGAGACGGAGGAAAGCGACATGCGGAGCTGCCCTCTGTGCCAGCTGATATTCCCCGTTGGTTACCCTGACGATGCCCTCATCAAGCACATTGACTCCCACCTGGAGAACAGCAAGATTTGATCGCCATGGCAACCTGCCTGCACACACTCTCCTCTTATAGATTATGTAAGAGATTGGCAGACCCGGCTAACGGGGGGCAAAGGGTTAGCTGTGTCATAATCTATATGTAGGGATGCAAAATGGCGCAGAGGCTTGTTTCCGAAAGGCACTTGAACACGGGTCCGTCTTGGATTTGTGCGTCTACATGCAGACTGATGGTCTCGCGTTCAGCTCTGGTGGTTGCTGCTGTTGTGTTCTCAGTCTTGTTGTGTGGTTTCAGACAGTTTCAGGTGTTGTTTTTGCTTCACGGTGTAATTCGCTTTCATTTAGCAACATTTGCTGAGAGGATGTGTGAGGCCGGAGGCTTCAGGGGCTCTGCAGGCTCACAGGTGGGTGTGAGGCCGGGGCTTCTGGAGAGCTCCACCTCCACCTCCACAGACACCACTTAGCTTTAAGTACGGTCCGCCTGCTTCTACACATCTCTCACATGTAGTCCAGGACGTCCTGCTGGATCACTGCGCTGAGTGCCGTGGACAGACAGCAGACGCTGGTTGATGAGAGGAGAGAATGTTACTGTGAAGAAATTCTGATGTCGACCAGAGTTCACTTTCACTTCTCTTAAACAACGCAGTTCAAATAACACACCCACTTTTAATGAAAGTCTCTGATTGTTCAAAGTTCCAGTGGAGCTTTGGAGGTGCTGCGTCAAATCACTGCTCCCAGTCAGGAAAGTAGTTCCGGCTACGTGTCTGATTCTACCACTACAACGTCTCCTCATGTTAAACTGGTGTTCATCACCAAGGTTACACAACCCTCCTGATATTAATGCAGGCAGAGACGCAGCTACGCTAACACTTCCCACCCACTACAACTCATTGTGCTAAGCTAACACTTCCCTCTCACTAATGGTCATTGTGTTATGCTAACACTTCCCACCCGCTACCAGTCATTGTGCTATGCTAACACTTCCCACCCACTAACGGTCATTGTGCTATGCTAACACTTCCCACCCGCTTCCATTCATTGTGCAAAGCTAACACTTCCCACCCACTACCAGCCATTGTGCTATGCTAACACTTCCCACCCGCTTCCATTCATTGTGCAAAGCTAACACTTCCCACCCACTACCAGCCATTGTGCTATGCTAACACTTCCCACCCGCTTCCATTCATTGTGCAAAGCTAACACTTCCCACCCACTACCAGCCATTGTGCTATGCTAACACTTCACACCCTCACCAGTTACTGTGCTAAGCTAGCTAGCGTCAGTCCCAGCTCCCGAGTGGAGGGGCTCTATCTTCTTGTCCGGTTCTGGAGACAATGGACAATAACAGACTCTCTCTTAAAATGGCCGTGTTCCTTTAAGCAAAACATTCCAGTCAAACCAACTGACAAACTGGAGAATATTAATGTGACAGACAGCCAGGTGGGTGTGGCTTGGTGATGCCCTGCAGGGCGGGGCACTGACATTCTCTATATATGGAGGGAAATTTGTAGTCAAAATATACCTTTATGCTTGCCGCCTGTTCAAACGTATCTTAGCACTTTAAGTTAGTTTAGCCTCTACAGTGTATCTGTTCCCATATATATTTTCCATGTATAATTTATTATTTATATCGTCAATCTGTTAGGCAAAAATATGAAGATATATTTTTGCACGTTAATCGGCCACATGTCTGGAGCCGCGTCTGGTGTGCTGTACATCGACCAGCGGGCTCACGGCCCTGCTGCATGGGTCGGGACACTTTTCTGTACAGAGACTTGAAACCGTCTACTAGATTCTCTTCTGTCTTCCTGAAGCTCGGACCGTCGTTTTGATGTCACACCCGCCCAGACTGCCCACCAAAAACAGGAACAGACGTGCCCGCGCAGCTGCCTGCATGAGAACCAGACTTCTGACCGGCGCTCTGTCGCTCTGCCATCGTTTCTCTGCAGCCCCAAGCTGACAACTCTTTTGATACACGACTTTTATTTCTATCTTAACTTGAGATCTGCTTCTTCTTTGAAAAGTTACATTGATGTCAGCTAATCTGAGGCTCTCAGTCACATGTGCAGTTTCTGTTGTGGGGGCCGTCCCCACGCACCCACCCGTGTTTTCAGGTTTGAAGTCACTGAGATGAGATGTGACGGTAGATTAGAGCATCTGGAGGTGTGAATACCACCGCCACGCTGCCAGACAGATCCAGGACCAGCTAACCAGCCTCTACAAGTAAACATCCATGGAACTTTACTGACTTCATCATCTAATATTTGACAATTTGTGTATTTTATCATTAAATTGAAGGAACAAGTTTTAAATTGTAGTCAATAAATCACAAAATTTAGGGAAGAAATCTCTCTTCCTAGAACCCCCCCCGAATCCTGCGTGTGGCCCCTCCTGGGCTCCGTGAGGTCGGCCCGGTGAGGTCGCGGCACGCGCGATCCAGCGGTGCAGAATTAAAGTGTGAGGCAGTTGGGATGCGAGCAGGTGAAGTCTAAGAGGGCTGCTGTCATCCGTGTGTTGCTGTGTCACCTGTGAATATTTCAGCCACGTACGATGAATCAACAACTTGTGTGTCAGTCAATCAGTATGTAACCTTGGACACCACACAAACACTCATGATATGCAAGTTACACTCAAGTCAACGTTTCCTCTCCCACTCACTCCGTCATCCTTCTGTCCTTTGAGCCAACGTGTCTCCGGCTCAACTGCAGGGTTATGACATCATCAGTGACATTGCTGATTGAACAGCTGATTTAAAGAACTCAACGTTGCAGTGGTGATGGAGGGGGAGGAGTCTGTAGTCCAGCAGAGCAGCTGAGAATGTGGCTAATGTTGCTGACGCCTTGCCTCAGAACCGACGGGGTCACAACAGAAGTTAGAAAAGTAACTAAACTGCATTTGAACACTTCAAGAAACCATTTGTAGTATCTGTGAACAAGCTAGTACTGCTAGCTCCACACTCCTGCCAGTAGGGGGCAGTATGACACCGTCATGACAAGGAAACTTCCTCTACTTGCATTTTGACTATCCGGAGTGAACTGTCAGTCATGGTTGACTCACTGTCGCCCCCCGAGGAACAAACTGGTATTACTACATATTAGCTTGTGTCGCGCTAACAAACGATCCCTTTAGCGCTTCGATTTGACATGGAGGTCGTCGACCTCTGCTGGGTTCTTTTGGTCCTTTTGTTTTTCTTCCTTCGAGTGCAGCAGTTCAGTATCTGAGGACCTCAAATCAGTTTCTAACCAAAGACAAGCGAGCGTCAGCTGCACGGCAGCAATGCTGAGTGCTGGTCTCCGCCTCTGCCACCGCCACATCAGAACCTCACTCGACGTCCTCGTTTGCTTTCTTGTTTGACACAAAGTCAAGACAGTCAACTTGTCTTCTTCTCGTCTTTTGTGCCCAAATGTGTTCAGGAGACAAATCCAGCAGCGGAGAAGTCCGATCTTTATGTCACACGATCAAAACAAAAGTCCCACGTATTTACTCAGGAGACGGGAGGTTGGCTCCGTGAAAGATGAGAGTTTCAGAGAAGAAAATGGGGTTTCCCCTCCTGCAGGAGGCGGGCGGGTTTCTCTCCTGGGTGAGGCTGAGCTGACAAACTCTCCTCAACTCTCATGAGGGGAAGCAACACCAAGACTCAGCTTTTCTTTCTGTCTGTAAATATTCTAATAAACTTGCACTGAAACTCTGTATGCAGTGGCGTGCTGATGATGTCAGATGCATGGCCCTCAGACATTGTGATGTTACACGAATGACAATAAACGGATCTTTTGTACTGAATGTGAGAAGGAGAGCCTGCGCTCAGGCTGTGTGCTCGGCTTCTCTTTAGCAGAAATATCGTCCTCTCAAACTGAACCGAAGCCGACCTTCCACGCAGGAATCTGTTTTCAATGAAGTACTTGTACCTGTGCTAGATGTAGTACAAGTACGTGTTTAGTTATGCGGCTCATTTCTACCAGGAACAGACAAATATTAATTTGTGGTTATAAGCCGAAATTCCAAAATTAAAATATAAAAAAGTCTTAATTATATCATAAAAGTGTTATTAAAGATTGAGAAATACAAAATGAGATTCATAGAAAAGTGACTGATTAAGAGATAAAAAAGTAAAAAAATTATTAAATATGAAACTCAAAATTCCATGACGTCATAATTTGTTGAAATTATGTGAAAATTCCTCCAAACCACAGAGGAAATTGAGCGCTGGAGTCTGAATTATGAGATAAAATGATCAAAAAAATGGTGACTGTGGGATATAAAACAGGGCGGCCCGGTGGAGCAGTGGTCCTCCCTGTGGCCCCCATCAAGAAGGTTGTGGGTGGAGCAGTGGTCCTCCCTGTGGCCCCCATCAAGAAGGTTGTGGGTGGAGCAGTGGTCCTCACTGTGGCCCCCATCAAGAAGGTTGTGGGTGGAGCAGTGGTCCTCCCTGTGGCCCCCATCAAGAAGGTTGTGGGTGGAGCAGTGGTCCTCCCTGTGGCCCCCAGCAAGAAGGTTGTGGGTGGAGCCCCGGCTGCAGCACGGGGTCTTTCTGGGTGAGTCTCCATGTTCTCCCTGTTCCTGCTGGGTTCTCTCTGGTACTCCAGCTTCCTCCACAGTCCAAAGACATCAAGAGGGACCAGGTTAATCCAGACTCTAAATTGACCGTAGGCGTGGCTGGGAGAGCCAATGGTTGTCTGTCTCTATGTGTTGGCCCTGCCATGGACTGGTGACCTGTCCAGGGGGAAGGCTGCTGGGATAGGCTCCACCCCCCACCACCCTGAACAGGAGAAGAGGGAGAACATGGAGGGATGGATGGAGGGATGGATGGATGGATGGAGGAAGGGATGGAGGGAGGGATGAATGGATGGATGGAGGGATGGATGGATGGAGGAAGGGATGGAGGGAGGGATGAATGGATGGAGGGAGGGATGGATGGTAATTTTCAATGAGAAGGTCAAGATGCAGAGGTGCTTGTGGTGTAAAACAAGGACTTGAGAGTCTAGAATAAAGCATGAATGTCAAAATTATAAAGGTATCGTTAAGATACAACCTGCAGTTTGTGTCTGGTTAGGTTGGTAACAACTAGTTCACAGCAACCAAAAGTTCTAATTCTGTGAAATAGAAAGTTTTGAGGAGGGAGTGTGGACCCAGAGCGGTGGGGCCACAGACGCCCCGACCCAGGCGGGAGGTGGACCCTCCCTGCATGTGAAGCTGTGTGCCGCTAACCTCAATACTCAGCCTGCTTCACTGAAGCACCCACCCATCCGGGCCACAAAACCACAGACGCTCACTGGGCTGAGACACACACACACACACACACACACACACACAAAGCCCTTCTCACGTTCACTCAGTGAATGAAGGTTACGTTTACATTGAAACCTTTTTTTTTTGACCAAAGAAAAGAGGGAATTTCACAGCATTTGAAATATTGAACTTCTCTGCACATTTTTGTAAATATTAGCATTGGACGCAGGCTGAGCGTTACCATGGTGATGTGACCAGAGGCGAACCCCAATATCACACCACAGACCACGGGCCACCTCATCTATGTTCCTAACGACTAACTTCTGTCGCCATCGTCATCGAGCGGAGGATCTCAGGAGACTCTGGTACCTTTTCAACATTTAGAAATTCATGTAAAACAACATCTTATGTAAAAATATGTATCTTATGTGTAAAAATAAAAGTTACTTCAAATCAAATATTAAATTTAAATTTTAAATATTAAATCTAAATTTTAAAGGTTAAATGTAAATATTAAATCTGGAGGCGTCGCTGAATGCAAAGCTAAATATTTAGAAAATATTCATATCACCAAGGAAACCACGCCCACTGCTGTGGACTCAAATCGATGTCAAGACGTTGGACGAGACGCCATGACGGGAGGTGAACGCAGGCGCGGCCGGTCCTCTCCAGTAGGGGAGCCTGAACGGCGTTTCTGCAGGCGTGAGTTAAGATGTCCGACAAATACTGGAGGGCCTCAGCATGAAAAAGCAACTTAACTCACCGTGAATGGTGTGACGTCATGGCGGCGCTCGACCGTGCCAGCAACACATGTAGATTTAATATTCCAATTTTATATTTAGATTTAATATTTAAATTCAACATTTAGATTTAATTTTTAGATTTAATATTTAAATTCAACATTTAGATTTAATATTTAGATTTAATATTTAAATTCAACATTTAGATTTAATTTTTAGATTTAATATTTAAATTCAACATTTAGATTTAATATTTAGATTTAATTTTTAAATTCAACATTTAGATTTAATATTCAGATTTAATGTTTAGATTTAATATTTAAATTCAACATTTAGATTTAATATTCAGATTTAATGTTTAGATTTAATATTTAAATTCAACATTTAGATTTAATGTTTAGATTTAATATTTAAATTCAACATTTAGATTCAATATTTGAATGTAACTTTCATTTTTACATGTATGTAAGATGTTGTTTTACATGAATTTCGGCCTCAAATGTGAGAGAGGAGCTAAAAGTTGAAAAGCCAGAAAATCAGAACTGAACTCTGACCTTCGGCTCCCGGACCTCAGATTCGTTTCTCGATGCATTTTTCTGTTAAAATGACGCAGACTTCAAATGCTGTGATTGACATTGAGCTCAGTCGTGTCACCTCTCCTTCTCGTCCTCCCTTCTCCATTCCAGGATCATTGACCTTTGACACCTGACGAGCCTCGGCAGTGGCGACCATGACGATGAGGCTGATTGAGACGCACCACTTAAACTTAAGCTAACTTTTTGTTTCTTCGGGGGAAAAACACAGGAAGTGAATTTAGGGGATTTCTCTCCTCTGTGTAACTGCCAGCGCCGCTGCAGCTCACGGCGACAACCCAGCACCTCCGTGGTTGGGTTAATATTCAGATCAGACGATCAATCGCAGAAGGCCGCCTCGCCGGCCAAACCACCTACAAATCATGAGGTTTCAGTCCAGTCTTGAGCCAGAATTAGAAAAGAGAAACACAATTATGTGACCAAAGTATAATTTCAGATATAAAAATGGAAACGGTTGAAATTCTGCGACCGCCCTCATGATTGTGGAACCAAACTCTGAACGAGGAGGTCAAAGTTCAGGGGATCAGACGCCACCCGGCTGTGTGATGAAGAACCTTGTTGCTCTGACAAGGAACCTTCCTTCCACAGGTGACTGTTCTAAAGAGTCAGCAGGCAAACATTCAGCACAGCAGCGGCGCCAGGCGAGCGGCGCCGCTGCAGCCCACTAGATGGCCACATAAACCACAGCAACCACAGAACAGTTGAGTGCTGCCTGGCAGCCCTGAAGACACCTCAGCCCAGAGAAGCAAGATGGAGAAACACAAGCAGAAGGGGCGGAGCTGCTGGTGCGTCTAGGCCTTTCGACTCAGCAACGGCGTTCTCACACGCCACAAGATGTCTGCATTTTAAGGATCTTGTCACAAACTTCTGTTTTTCCACGGTTTGTGAGACGAGTCTGTGAGGCCGCCGCCATCTTCCTGTGTCCTCATGACATCCCAACAGAGCTGACATGAAGCATGTCAACATCTGGCAAACACACGTGACGCAACCAAGCACTTCGTAGACTTTCAACTTCCTGTTTGCTCCTGCATGCACATGCTCAGCGTACGCCAGTGGTCGTATGACATCCAGGTGTGTTCCTGTGGTGATGCAAGATTTAAAATTCAGTTTTAAATGAGAACCTGTGAGAGCAGCTGAGCTGAACCCTGGTGACACGCCAACGGGCCACCGCCCGCCGTCGCCGTGGTCATCGCGTGACAGTGTCCTTCCAGGGGCTGAGCTGGGTGCAGCGATGCAGCAGCTCGCAGGAATCAGGGCTGGCGTCCATCACTTGTGGCTACGTGTTCATTATGTCAGCTGGCAGAGGCGCAGGACAGAGATCGACCCCCCCCCGCCCCCCCACGGAGCAGCCCAGTGAGTAAACACGCAAAAAATATAGACAGCAGGATGACACACAAACACACATGCTGGGACACACACACACACACACACACACACACACTCCATCCCAGTGCTGGGTGGAGGAACAGCAAGCGTCGGCGTGACGCGGTGAACTGCGTTTGAACCCGTGACCTCTGTAACTCACCCATATTGATGGCTGGCAGCTCACTCGCTCACAGCAGCGCTTCAGCAGTCAGAGCATGTCCCCAGGGCCAGGGGTGGGGGGCCGGGGGTGGGGGCCGGGGGGGCGGGGCCGGGGGGGCAGACGATGTTTGTCGAGCTGAATAACTTCAACAGGATGTTGTGATCGCTGGGCCTCATCTGCACTCATTCAAGATCTGAAACTCAAGATTTAGGCTTCAGATTCAACTCCCATCCTTATGAACCCACCTGCATGTCACATGACTGCTGGCAAACACTGAGCATGTGCATGCCAGATGAAACAGGAAGTAGACTGTCTGCAAATTGAGACCAGAGACTCCTCTGATTGGAGGGTTGACGTAGTGGAACTGTTCCTAACGCACAGGAGCGCAAGACGTGGAGGAGGCGGAGACATCGACTGGGTGACATACCTGAACTGTAGTGACGTCATTCAGCTGTGACGAGATCCTTCGCTGTTGTGATGTCATCAGGACTGCCCCCCCAGCCTCAGGGGTGAGCTAGAGGTGAGCCTACATTTCCATAAATCATTCATTTAATTTCCCTGTATAATCGTCCAGCTGTGCACGTGCGCCTCTCCTCTGTATGAAACTTTAATGCTCATGCCGCCGTTCACTCATTCATTCATGTTAGCATGCTGTCGTCGTCACACATCCTCCATTATGGATGCTGGCTGGTGACTGGCGTCCATGGGAGGACGGAACACTTTCACTTGCAGCCTCGTCTTCTGTTTCAATATTTGATTTGGCCCAGCAGACACTCGCAGGAGCGTGTACCTGGTCAGAGGCGCTCTGAGGGATCTGACAGCGGCGGTGAGGTCATCGTCACAGCAGAGGGCGGGGGGGGGCACCAACAAACCTGCGCAGATCACAAAATAGAGAAGTAAATGAAATGATTGAAAGATAAAGTGAGAACGATGACCCCCCCCCCCCCCCCCCAAAGCTCAATGGTTGGACCCATCAGTCAGAAACCAAGAAGGCGACGACGGTTCAAGCTGAGTCTGAGGGGACAATGAGTCGCTCACAAGTTAACATGACGCCTTCGTACGTGTGTAAAATAAACATCGCCACCCGTCAGCAGAGACGATCTATGACGTTACTGAATCACGAGGCGCTTACGGACCGAGCCGGTACCGGAACCCACTGGATCTACCTAGAACAACCACCTCCCCTCAAGGTCGCTGCTGATTATACAGCTTCTTAAAAAATTGGCAAATTTAGCGTTGCGACGTCGACTCGTCTTCAGTCGGCTGACACCTGTGGTTCTTACGAGGTTCCCCATCAAAAGGTGCCGAGAGCTGCAATCGCTGCGTGTTCCTGTGGTCCAGACCGGCCCAAACGCTGGTACTTCTTCCAACAGATTTTAGGAGCGCTAAAATCATCAGGTTTTGAATCTGGCCTGAAAAGGTTCTTGTTCTCTCAGCCAAATGGAGCGAGTATTGATCACGGAGGCGCAGCGATCAATTATGATCAAGAACAGAAGTCCTTGATTGGCTTTTCAAACACTGGAGGAGAACAAGTGAGGAACCTTTGGGGCGGATGAACGGAGGCAGATGCCGGAGAATCTGCCAAATCACCCGTGCGGCCCCCGAGGTGGAGGTGAGGCAGCGAGAGCACAGAAGCGCTCGTTTCCTCTCCTCAGTCAAACGGCCCAGCGGAGTCGGAAAGCGGTGACGGAGGCGTCGTAGCTCAGAGCGCCATCGAACTGGACGTCTTCTGAGAAAAGTGTTGATCCCTTTTCAACAGTTGAATCTTTATTGTCAGTTACAATATGGAGTTGAAGAGCAGAGAAGAGTGCGACGGCCCGACTCGGTGACACGGCAGAGATCCGTGCCCGTCTGTCATTGGTGGGCTTGACTCGGGGAGTGTTCATCGTTAGCCTGCACGGCTAACGGGTGGCACGGCCCCTGCTTTGCCTCTGAGGCGCCGGGATCACAGCTCTGATCTGTCACCCTTCGCTTGCCTTAATGTGTGAAAACAAGACGTGTTGCGCCTATTAGCACTTCCTGGCAAGGCTGGCATGCTGATCCCTCATCCCCGGGGAGCCCAGCAATATGGTGCCGCATGGCGACTGCCCGCCAGCCTGGGCCCCCGCTGTCACAACGCATCACACGTCCCCAACAAGCATGGCGGCTGCCTCCTCCACCACACCTCCATCATGAGTGACAACAGTGCTGCGCGGGCCAGGCCGGGGGTCCTCTGGTGGGACTCTAACTTTTAAAGGGAGGAGCCGATCAGTTGGGCAGATTTTAATTCCAGATTTTGGCTTCGGATGCATAACGAGACTGTGAGGCTGTGCGCACGAGTGGCGTCTGTAAATGCTGTCAGCACGAATGTGTTTCTGTTGGATTGTCAAGTGGAACACCCCGAGGTCACCGTCCCATTAGTAGGCCGAACAGTTCCGACCAATCAGGACTGAACAAGCTTTGTCCACACGTGTGTAGAGGGAAACGACCAGACCGTCAGCTGAGGTTCCGTCCCGTTGACCGTCTGCTGTTTCTCAACATCTTAGCTTTTCCTCCTCGTGTCGTCACGGCGGCTCCATCCTCACATCCTTTTATCAGGCCGTAAACAATAAACGCCACCCAGAGAATCAGGTGTCTGTCAGCTAAACAAGCAGCCTTGAAAGTTTTACTATATTCCCTCAGAGGATTTCTAGAAGCTGGAAAGTTCTGTCGGACCAGAACCAGGCACGCCGCCATCGGGTCTCTTTCAGGAAACCAGAGGAATTCTGCTTCTTCTTCTTCTCCCCAGTGAATCGCCTTTTTTAGCTGCTTTAACATTCTCAACAACTCGTGAAACTTTCCACAAAAATCTGACCAGGTGACAGTTTAGATATTTCATGGTTTCATGTGCAGAAAGACCGTGATTGTTTGAGTATGAACGAGTGTGTGCGTTTGTGCAGAGGACCGAGGCCCCTCGTCGAGCGTCCCAGCGGGAGCTCAGCGAGGGGCCTCCACATCCCTGGACAGTCAGAACAGTTCCAGCCTCTCATGTACGCAAGGTTGAGACTGGAAACTTCATCACCGAAGCTCCAGATAATGAAGACTACAACACGAGCGCTGAAGTCATCCACAGACAAACACAAGTACCCTTTAACGCCAAACGACAACCCAGAGATCTGAACGTCTGTGTTAAGCATGGTGTGATTGTGGAGCTGCCCCCCCCAGACGATGCTGCGTGACGGCGTGGGCGTAACAACAGAACATCAGCGTATTTAGTTTATTAGCTGGAAACATAACAAACAATGGATGATATTTATGATATTTACATCTTACAGTTTCACCTTTGCTCATGACGCCGCTGCACAGGAGGCAGCAGCTGGGCTGACCTGGATGCGATGATGCTGGTGGTCATGTGGTCATGAGTTATGAGGTTTCACTGAGCACCAGCATGACACCGTGGGTTGTGGTGACCGCAACACTGACAAGAAGTGAACGCGTTCATTCATCAACTCTGCTCGTTGTTAACTCTGTCATTAAAGGCTGGAAAAACTCCATGTCCTCCCTCCCCTCTTCTCCCCCTCCTCCCCTCTCCTCTTCTCTCCTGCCCTCCTCTCCCCACCCTGCACGCCCCCTAACATTAACCCCCACCCGGAGCACCGGTACTGAAGCAGGGGTTTCGTGCCGCCACCTCCAGCACGTCATGTGCGCTTACATTTTTGTGGTCATTTCACGAAAAGCAGGCTCAGGTTGTTTTGGTTTTTTTGGATTGAAGTCATAAAAATCTCCCTTGTTTAACGGGACCTGACACCTCCGCCAGGTCCCAGGCCTGACCAGGAGCTCAGCTCAGGTCGCTCAGCTCATCTGCTGCTGCTGTCTCCGCCGCGGGGGTCGCCGTGTATGTGGCGCTCTGCGTCACCTTAATTGAAGACTTTGCTACGTATTGTGACAGCATTATCTTTAGCTAGCTGTCACAACCATACGTACCTACGGCGTAGTCCCATCGTATACGTACCAGCTCAGGTGAAAGCGTGCGAGCTGCTGTGACACGATTGCGCTCAGCCAGGAGTAGCAAGGTGCAATCACTGCTGATCCACTCTGCCACCCCAGCGACGCCCAGCGGCATAACGTGGCGCTGTGACGCATCATAGCTGCAGTGCCGCTGACGGACAGGGTCTGACCTGAAATTAAATAAAACTCCATATGCCAGTGGTGATGCCTGGACAATCATAGATATCTAATCCTGCCGCCGGGGGGGAGACGGGTGGGAGTGGGTGGGCTCGTGGGGGTTCATCGGCTGATCTGTCACAGCTCCACGACTGGATGGCCATGCTCACATTAACACTGACAAGACAAAGAGGTGACACGTCCCGGCCTGCAGGCGCCCCAGTAGATGCAGCCGATTACGTACTTTCACATGGACGCACACAGAGACGCCGCGGTGGCGGGAACACATGACTCCATATTTGGACATCAGACGCTTAAACAACCTGAAACACGTGAGATGATCGCAACAGTGACCCGTTAACACCGCATAACACAGAGGCAGCTCAAACAGCAGCGCTAAAGGCTACGCTAACATCTTGATGTTCACTGTCAGAAAACGTTTGATGATGTGTCTTAAAGCAAAAATTCGGCCAAAAGGTGTACTTCACCTTCCAAGTACTCACTACCAGGAGTACTCAGCTCACTAAGAGGTCTCCCTCCTCCATCACTCCTGAGTGACTCCAGGCTGCAGGAAGAACCAGCCACGTAGATTTAGCTTGAAGCTAACAGAGACTGATGCTAACAGCAGCTACACTGTCCAGGAACGTCTGGTCACCACCTCTCCAGGGGGTCTGGTGTGATCAGACAGACGATCAGTAATCTTCACAAAGGTAACCATAACACACACACACACACACACACACACACACACACACACACACACACACACACACACGTAACATTCAATGTTTCACACATCATACAGGACTTACAGATGAACAAATGTTTCAGGCAGCAGAAAGTGAAGCCAGGGCTGATTGAACTTTACGACATCGCTGCTGTTGACAGCTTCAACAAGCAGAGGGCACGCGGCGGTCACTGGGGGCTGGCACAACATCCCGAGGAGGGTGTTGGGCGAGGGGGGGTGAGGATGGCGAGGGGCTGGGGCGCAAAAGGCGTTGCGGTGCGACCGTAATGTCAGCCTGTGTCAAGTGTAATCATCGTTAGCTGTAATTTTCTGAGCAATTAGAGAGCTTATATTGAGAAGGCTCAGCAGCTGACAAACACTGGCTGAAGGAGTTCCTCACAGCCATGACACACACACACACACACACACACACACACACACACACACACACACACACACACACACACTTTCCTGCTCTCCTGTGTGTCCTGGACACTTTCATCTCCACTGAGCCTCAAATGATAAGAGTGTATTCGGATGAAAGAGCGCTGAGATATTTATGTTGGTATGACATTATTTTTGACTCAACTGCCCTGTTCTGAAGTCTTCACTTGATTTAAATGAATCCAGTACTTTAGCTTGAGTTTAGGTTGTTGTGATTTTCTCACGTCCGACCGTGAACGCGTCTCTGATGTCAGTCGTCAGAGACCGAGAGGAACTGATTTACGTTTGTAGGGAACGTGAAAGTTGGATGTCAGAAGAACACACGTTAAAAATGAACTTTTGCCGAAAGGGTTTGGTTTTCAGCTTGGAATTAGTTTGACTGGAACTTTTCAACATTATCTTAAAATGGATACTTCTGACATCTAACCAATCAGCTGGCGCCGTGGGCGGGACGTTGCCAAAGGTGCATTTTTAAAAACTCTCTATTTGAATGGCAACTGACAGAAAAAGATATCTGTCTTATATGTAGGATCATAAAAGCACTGAATGGCTCGACCATCATTACATCAGCGGCTGAGGTGTGACGGACAGGCCACCTCCAGTGGTCCCAGTCCTCTCTCTAACCACGCCCCCACCTCCATCATCATCATCCTCATCATCACTCCTACCACAGACACCCAGCAGGATCAATGCGCCAGGGTGATCTGATGTGGCTCTGACAGGATAAAATCGAGTCGTCTCAGTCGACCTCAAGTCACATTCGAGTCGACGTGTTAACGAACAACCTCCAACACAGACCGCCGATGGACACGGGAGTCTGATTCAGAACTTTATTAACACTCACCGTCTCGTTTGAAGACCGCCAGCGAGCTCTCAGGACCGGCTGCCGCCCATGCAAACCTCGGCAAACCTCAGTGAGTCGCTGCCCACATCATGTCTGCCTCCATCAGCTGGTCCCCCGTCACCAGCACCTACCCCGGATAGAAGGAAGCCAGGACGCATCAGTGGGACAAGGACCCAGAACCCGGACATCAGGGCCAGGCTGAAGGTAAAACAGCAGGTTCTGGTTCCAAAGCACAACCCAGAAAGTCAAAATCAAACAAAAAACAAATCTCCAACAACCATCAGAGTCATGTTTTCACAGTTTTTCTTGACTGACTGCTTCAGCGAGGATCAGGAGGGGGGCCCTCACAGCCTGACAGTGGCACATTTTGGGGTCAGTGTCTAATCTGGGACGTCGTGAACATGACTATCTGATCCTGGATCTGTAGTTTTAGTCACAATGAGACTGAGAGGGAGAGGCAGGGATGTCGGATGAAGATGGAGGGAGATAAATAGCGGGAGAGGTGAAAGATGGTGTATAAATACCCCCCTACCCCCAGGGTTCGCTCGCCCAGCGGGACCCTCTCCGCCCCCCCGCTCAGAGCCCCCCTCTCCTCTCTTCTTGTCCAGCTCCTTCTTTCCCCGACTCACCTCCCTCTCACATCGCCTAATTAGGATCTTGGGCCTCGTTAAGGTCAGCAGCCGCGGGCCGCTGATACAAAAGCTGATTCTATCTGACGTAACAAGTCAATGCCACGGGGACAGATGCTAATTTTAATTAATTAAATGGAAGGGTCAGCTTGTGACAAACGAGGGCCAGAGGGAGGGTGGGTCGCCGGTGTGCTCGGACCAGCCAGACCCCGTTCGTCTGGAGAGGGGATCGGCCTGCTTGTTGTTGGAGCTGATGATGTTCAGCTAACATGGAGAGATGGCGAGCTCAGATGAGACGCTCACAGGCAAGCCGCGGCTGGCCGGCGCACCGCCACGCAGGAAACACCTTGTTAGCACAAATGACATCAGCATACCCTCATTTCAGAGTGGAATCACTGAGAAGATGAGGCTTTTCCTCGCCGCAATCTCCCCTGATTGTTGTCATGAAAATGTGGGTCATTGTATTTGTTGAGGAAAACGAGGAGGACACAACGCTGCTGATAAACGAATAGACGCTATGAGTTGTTCATTACATTTGTTTTAGGAAACGTTTTGTTGAGGAAGTACCGAGCCACCACTGGGAGAACTTTATCTTCCAATATCAGACGGATGTGTGTTGGACAATAATACAGGAGAGAAGAAGAAAATCATCCCACATAAGAAGCTGGAAGATCAATAATCACCTGCCACTGCCAGGTCTCCCTCCTCCATCACTCCTGAGTGACTCCAGGCTGCAGGAAGAACCAGCCACGTAGATTTAGCTTGAAGCTAACAGAGACTGATGCTAACAGCAGCTACACTGTCCAGGAACGTCTGGTCACCAACTCTCCAGGGGGTCTGGTAATCCAGGCCTCCTTGATCCAGACAGAGGATCAGGGATCCACCAACAAGATTGAAACTCGTGGGAACACGTGCGGTTCACAGTGGAGGTCATCATGGGTCCATGTGACCCAAAGGCCCAGGATCCACCATTCCAAGGCTCAGCTGGAGCCATGTAAGAGCAGCAGGTCCCAGGTCTGGTTAACATTATGTATGATATCTGTGTGTGTGTGTGTGTGTGTGTGTGTGTGTGTGTGTGTGTGTGTGTGTGTGTGTGTGTGTGTGTGTGTGTTGCAGGCACAGGGAGGATGAGGGGGCAGGCGAGGTGCTGACTCTGTTAGCAACGCTGATGTCAACAGTGGTGATTTGGAATCGTATTGGTAATTTTAAAAGGCCAAATGATGGAAGGGATATTTTGTTCCGCTGATCCTGAACGGGTCTGGTCTGTCACCCATCACCACAACAGGAAGCGGACTTTTAAGATGAAACACGCCAACACCAAGCAGGTTCGCCCAATTGTTGCTGTCAGCCAGAACAGAGCTCCAGGATGCAGGGGGTGGATGATGAGACAGAGGAGCTAACGAGACAGGAGCTAAGACACAAAGTTTTTGATTTAACTTGCAAATTCACGTTCACTTGGTAGCATCAGCTGTGACATCAGCGCAGGTCGGGTCTGACATGTCATATAATAATCGGGTCCTTCATTTTGTGGTTCTGTTTGGGTCAGGGTCTTACTCATAAACACTGGATGGGTCTGGGTCTGGGTCCGGGCCCGGGTCCGGTGTGCATTTCCAGGCCTCTTCAGGTGAGTTCACAGTCACTTTTTGGGTGAAGTTGGACTTTGATGTCTCTGAGGAGTTCCTGTGGGTGCTCGCGTCGACGCTCACCTCCGCCCAGCTGCTCCTGAGCGGCTCGGCTGTGAGGGGACGGAGCTGCAGCAGCAACCTGAGGTGAGGGTGAGCCTGGGCTGCCATGGTGGTCTTTTCTCTGATGAATCTGACAGTGTGGGTGGGTGATCACGGTCCCGCTGAAATCCTCCACATCTTTGTCCTGCGTTCACACTGACATAAACTGCTGTATATTTTCTAAATATGAAGACCGCCCTCCCCGGTCTCTCCCCCCGTCTCTCTCTCTTCCCCCTGACCTAGTTTTGGCATTTGATCCTGACTGGAAGATCAACCCCTAGAGGGTGCACCGTGTCAGCCTGCTACCATGTCAATTCCCACACAAAGGGCACCCTTTGTCACTTCATATTTTCAAGGCTCCAGAACCCTGGCGTTTTCATTGTTGTTACCGTGGCAGGGGTCATTTCCTGGTGCTGCCCCCTCCTCCCTCGCTGGTCATCCACGCCGTGCACCTGCTGCTGTTGATGACGGGGGCCGAGTGTCTCCAGTCAGAGCAAACGCAGCTCTGCACTGATCCAATATTACAGCAGTAAACTGCACACGTACACCGTGATGGTGTCACCACACGGGCTTTAACCTCTGACCTCGTCGATAAAGAACAACAGAGCCCCGCAGAGGCAGCAGAGAAGAACCAAATATTACCGCCATGAGATGTATCTTGTTCCCCAAAAGTGTGGGAACAAGTTATCTTACTTTGAGGGAACAACTTATATCTTGGGGCCTCAAAAAAGCTCAGTTTGGGGAGCAACTGATCTGCAGCCACATTAACTCCAATGAAGGAATGTGTTTTTTCTCACAGCTCCCACTTGGTACGATGATGTACGATGGACTCACGTCTTGCTCTTGATGGACTGTTGTGCATCATCTGCAGGTCACTGGCAGCTACCCTGCTCTACCGTCCCTTGCTAACAACTGAGCTATGATCCAAACAGAATCATCTTTTTCACATTTTTGCGAGTGGAGAAAGTTTAGTTTTAAGTTCTTTCTGCTCTGGTCCATCCCCTCCTGGTCGATGACTCAGGGACGCGGGGCATTTCATCAGGGTGTCCTTGATGAGGCCGAGCACAAATTAGCCAAAGTGCTATCTTTGCTATCGCCACTTATATTTGACAGCAGGAGAGTGAGGGTCGCTCCTGGCAGCAAGTGAGCCCAAAACCTGACGTGGTTGGTGGCCAACACCGGCCACCATCACAGCCAGCGCTCCGCCGGGGGTCAGCAGCCATCACACACAGCGGCCTAATGCTGCTGATGAGAGAGAGCCCGCCTTGCAGGCCTGCACGCCCCCAAGGTGTGGCCGCTCGCCGTCAGGTTAACCTGAGCTGACAGACGTTCGGCCACACGCATGCATGCGCTCACACATGCACTGATTCATAAAAATACACAGATGCACACGTGAAGATGCATATAAAAATATCCACAACTACTCACAACCTCCTTTTCTACACACAAAAAGCACCAGTATAAGAACATGCTAGTCGTCTGATGTCATGACAACCAAAGTACACTCAAGTTCCCTCCACAAAATTGATGGACACAAAGAATAAAAATGGTTCTATAGAAATGTACAGCAATGTCAGGAAAACAACAATTCCTCAGTTTTTCGTACTGCAGTGGGTATTTTGTGGTCCAACACGAATTTTGCATATTGAGATATGGTATTTTTGTTGTCCAACGGGAAGTTAGCGCGTGAGGGATGTGGGGGTTTGGAGTTCTGCAAGAAGTGATCATTTCAGGGACGATGTGGTTTTGAATTTATAAGTGAGAATCTCCATGGGTTCCATTTGATTACACGTTTGAATTTGTTCACAGAGGTTTCGGGGCAGTTAGCTGTTAGCCGTCAGTCGCCATTAGCGTCAAGCTAAATATACGTGGCTGGTTCTTTCTTTTCTTTCTGGACGTTGAACAACTCTGACAAATTTTCATGTGTCAGGACTCATTTCTAATCCATTCAGTGTCTCATTGGAACAATGATTTGTCAGAGGGTGACTGTGTGTGAGTATATGCATGTGGAATTGAAAGAGTGACATCGCTTCCATGACCTGGCTTCAGTGGTTTGGGATCTAGTGCTTTGCTCAAGGGCAGGTAGGCAGTGATGGTGGGTGGCCGAGATGTAATCTCAGACACACAGAGCATAATGTTCCCTGAAGTTGAAAATGTCACTTCAAAATGTCACTTTGGATCCAGCCGTCTGGGTCATTAGCGGGCGTTGATGTTCCACATGAGAAATTACAAGGCTGGAACTGTTCGACTGTAGCGGCTGATGTACATTGATGCCACTGTGTTTGATCCCTCGCCTCCGATGTTGTCGTTCACCTCAAAATCAGCATGATCAAACTCGTCAGGAAAACAAGACCTCCCCCAACCCAGGGTACAACAATCTGTTTTTCTATGTTAAGGGGATTGACTCATGTGACACCATCCGCCAGGAGCAGTGAGGATGAGCCTGGTGGTTTAGAAAGAAAACCACAAAGTTGGGTTGAATTTAAAGGAACACGCCCACTTTTAGGCAAAGTCTCTCATTGCCCATCGTCTCCAGAGTCAGACAAGAGAGACAGAGATCCTTCTCTTGAGAGGTGAGAGCCAGGCTAGTTAGCTTAGCACAGTGGCTGGCTGTCGTTGGGAAGTGTTAGCATCAGCTAGCTCAGGTCCAGGCTAATTAGCTTAGCCCAATGGCTGGTGGTGGGTGGGAAGTGTTAGCATCAGCTAGCTCAGGTCCAGGCTAGTTAGCTTAGCCCAATGGCTGGTGGTGGGTGGGAAGTGTTAGCATCAGCTAGCTCAGGTCCAATGGAGCTTTGGAGGTGCTGCGTCAAATCCCTGCGCCCAGTCAGAAAAGTAGTTCCGGCTACGTGTCTGATTCTACCACTACAACGTCTCCTCATGTTAAACTGGTGTTCATCACCAAGGTTACACACAACCCTCCTGATATTAATGCAGGCAGAGACGGAGCTACGCTAACACTTCCCACCCACTACCAGTCATTGTGCTAAGCTAACTAGCCTGGGTCTCAGCTCCCTGGGGGAGGGGGTCTATCTTCTCGTCTGGTTCTGAGGACGTTGGACAAAAAGAGACTTTCTGTAAAAGTGGACGTGTTCCTCCAGAGGTTCTGCTCTCTGTAACTCCAGCACTGTGGTCCAGATGCTGTTTGTTATTCATTACTTTCTTGTTGAATAAAGATTCAAGAAGAAGGTGCTCGGGTTTTGGGCGTCCTGCCTTATGGTGGGAGTGAAAGGATAAACCCTGGTGTTGATCTCCTGGAATGCAACATGCCAGAGAGCTGCCTCGACTGGCACCAAACCAAATGCCTTCAGCCCCCCCAACACCGCCACCACTCTCTTCGACTCTCTCTCTCTCTCATTTATGCGCGTCATGTCACCAGTGCCCCCCACCCACCCACCCCTGCACCTCAACCCGTGAAACAGGAGAGCCGCCATCTCCACTTCCTCTGCCTGGATCAGCACTCGGCCTCCGGACAGACAGCATTCCTTCGCCTGCTGCTGTTGCTGTCCGGCTGTCGCAGCTCGCCTCCAGAATAGATCTCTGACGTCCGCCTGGTTACTAGAATACGCCAGGAATCAAAGCTACGCAGGACAGACACACACACAATGTACAGACTGAAAACAAAATCAAATGTCTTCATGAGACCCATGATTGGAGGGGGATGATGAGACCTGCAGGAGGTCTATGTCAAACATCCATTCACGCCAGGCAGGAGTCCTGGCAGGGGGCGGAGCTTCAGTCTCAGTAGTGACTGGACTTTGACCCCAAGTGCTAATTGCAGATATCAATATTATCAGTACAAAAACAGCTCACTAACTCTGAACACTAACAACAGAGCCCCCCCCCCCCCCCAAGTTGATCCATGGATTTTTTTCTGCCTGATGTAAATGTCCAAAACATAATCCATGAGAAAAGGACACGCTAATCTATTCTGGGCTGCTGTATCAATTTTTTCTGCCATGCTAGTAGATTTGCTCCAGGGAGGGCAAATCCAGCCAGTCAGTCGATCCCTCCACAGCTGTGGATGGATCTGAGCACCTTATGTAGATGTTGTGACTCAGGAAACTCCTCCAACCTCAGGTGCTCAAATAACAACGCCGGCTGATCCTCGAGACGTTGCCTTGGCCAAGGCTCCGCCCCTCCACAAGTTTCGTGAAAATCCGCTGCGTAGTTTTTACGGAATCCTGCCGCCAGACGGATGCGTCTGAACGCATGAGCTGTTGGTGAAGGTAATAAACTCTCAAAAATGTCTTGGAGGTCATAAAATGTTTGTCAGTCTCAGGTTGCAGCGTCAGCTGGATGGAGGCGGGAAACTCCTGGTTCTCATCTTTTTATATTCCAGTCCAGTTCAGGCAAAAACGTCACAGCTTGGTTGCTATGGTTACAAAATGAATTGATCATATTAATATTCAAACAAAACTGTTGTCCTGTATATTGATTTTAATTATATTTGAATTATTTTAAAGCTGTTACTACCACTTACTACTTCTAGCTACTAGCAGTACTACGACCACGAGAATACTACGACTCAAAGTGCTTTACAAGAAAATATAGGAACAAAAAGTGAAAAAGGAAATTTAAGGTATCAATGAACAAATTCTAAAAAGATAGAAATGTGAAAAATCTTAAAATATTGGATGATCATAACTGCAACGTCACGCTCTGATTCTGGCGCTGTCCTGAATGATGAAACGCTACTTGACGTGTTTGCTGCTGACTGCAGAGACACCAAGGAAATCAAAGCTGTTCGGCAAACGCAAAGAAAGTTTTAAAAGGCTGGAGAGGAAATGAGGGAGGCGTCTGTTGGTGGACGCTTGTCACTTTGGCTGGCGTCCGTTTATGTGATTCATGTTGACTGCAGCCCTGCGTTTGTCAGGCGAGGTGTCTGCAGTAAAAGTGCCACAGCCCCCAGATTGACACTCATTAGTGGGGGGCTCCGAGGCAGCGGTGGCCTGCAGGGGGCAAGAGGGCAGCGGCGAGGGCGAGGGGCCACATCCTACTAAAAATAAATGATTCTGATGATTGATACAGATAGCAGCGGACTGATAGATGAATCAGAGGGCTGAGGTGGCGGCGGTGGCGGGCAAGACCTCTGGATGGCGAGCTGTTGTCAGCTGATGCTCAAAGCCAGCGTGCATACGCCACCTCAGTACCAGAACACCTCCCCCTCCCCTCTCACTTATGTTTGACCACCCCAAGCAATTCCACTCAAGCCTTACACACGAAGATACACAAAGACACACAAATGCCAGCGCTGACCCTGCAGCAGGCGAGATGCGCATGGGCGACCCGACCTGCCGCACTGTCCACGCCATCGCCATGTCCGTCGCTGTGTTTGTGCTTTAAAGCTCAGGTCATTCGTGGCTCATGTCTCCAGCTGTCAATCATTCAATCAATCCCACCGTCATTACAGTGATTGTAAAATCGAGGCCCGCAGCGGCGAGCTTGCAAGACGGTGAGGATTATTTTAATGCGGTGCTCAGATCGGATCTCTTTCAAAAGTAACGCTCTGCTTCTCAGGCGATGTGTGAAACTCCTTTTGGGGAGATGATGAAACGTTTCTGGGGAGAGAGAGAACGCTGCTCACCACACACCAGGACAGAAAGGACACCTGCCAGCCCCCCCAGCCTCACGTTTGCGGAGGGCCACACTCCTGAGTATTTTTTAGGATTTTAGCACTTTTACCATCTCACGGTGTGTTTGGAGTTCAGGATGTTTTATTCAATAAAAGGATTGTTGAGAGCAAACATGAGTGATGCGACTTTTCCACAAATAACGTGAGTTTCACTGCAGGTGTCCAGGGATCTGAGGGCTGGGTGCTCGCCGCTAGCAGCTAGCCGCTAGCAGCTAGCCGCTAGCAGCTAGCCGCTAGCAGCTAGCCGCTAGCAGCTAGCCGCTAGCAGCTAGCCGCTAGCAGCTAGCCGCTAGCAGCTAGTAGCTAGTAGCTGGCATGTCTACCTGCAGATTTTGGGATGAAGAGCAGATGTTGCGCTGCTGTTTTTCTTTGGGGGGGGGGTACTGGAGGAGGATAAGAGTGCATCTCATGTGCAACTAATGTAGAGGCTCCTAGCCACCAGCTCACCTGGTGGTTAACATAAGCCTGGTGTGCATGCTAGCTGCTAGCAGGACATCGCAACTGATGTTTCAGCACCATGGGCGCACCTGAGTGATTAAGGTTGTTCTCACAGTGGTCGGTAAGAGAAATTTACTTAATTAGAGGTCGAAACAGAAAGATGCTCATAGTTTAGTTGAAATGTCTGTATTTTCTTGAGAAATAGCACTCTCACGATCACATGACCAGACAGTGGCGTGTGTTCAGCTAAACCGATGAGCAGGATCATGCAGAGCACCAGCCGAATGAGCCAGAGGGCGCCTGTCTTTGGCTGGTAGGTGACATGGACTCATGGAAATCCCTGTTTGGATTGACAGCACCTGACACCCGGCAGGATTTATGACCCAGTAATGAGGCATTAGAAGAGGAGCCACAGGAAAGCAGCAGCTGAAGCTGAGCTGAGACACAAAGACAAGAGCTCAGGTCACCTGCACCTCTACGTACGTGTCAGTCAACCAGCAGTGAATAACAGTTTGGAGACACTTTCACTTGAAGTTCACTGTTGAGTACCTGGACACGTTCGTTCTTCTTCAGGAGTCGATGAATCGCTGCGTGGTTCAGAGCCTCCTGCAGACAAAAACTACAAAAGTATGAATGAAAGAGAGCAGCAGAGAGCGGTGCAGTTGGTTACACAACAACAAACATCAGGTGGTGCAAGGGAGCGTCCGTACGTCCCAGAGCGAGCAGCAGTGGCGTTGGCGTTGCTTTTTATACTATACTTATTTTATACAAAATAAAAGTTTTGTCATTTTGCACAACTGAACCTGTCAAACTAAATGTTCAGACTCTTTATCAGCAGGTTTGGATTCGCTCCTGACCGCACTGCCCCCCCCCCCCCCCCCACACACACACACACACACCAGGACTCGACTGGGCCAAACACGTCAAGAATACGTCCCAGTGGCCGTTACAGAGCAACCACAGCGTCACAGCGCAAAAATGTTTCAGCTTCACGGTGCTAGCAGCTCCTCCGGGGCCGGTCATCAAGTTCCAAACGGTAGCCGGAGCCAAGTGCTGACACTGGACCAGCTGGACCAGCTGACCCCGGCAGTAGCACTCACAACAGCTCGGACCTGACAAGGGTGATGACTTCTTAATGTAGAGGTGGTGGTGGTCGGGGGGATGAGTGGGTGCAGGGATGTCGGCCGGTCTGGTGCCTGTAAGGCAACCCTAGCAATGCTTGTAGGGGGACTGGCGATGGGGGGCAGCAGGCCAGAGGAATGTGGAGAGATGCACAGCTGCCCTGTTCCATCAGAGCCCTGCGCAGCCCTGCAGAAACGTAAAGCTGCCGGTGTTGAGTGTTTAAGTGCAGGACCTCCTGGGGTCTCACGGGCCAGGCATGCACAACGCAGCAGGACCGGCAGCTCAGGCCGAGCCGGGCCGACGTCATCAGAGTGAGACTCAGACTGCCTGATCCGGGTTCACAGACTCCAGCAGGAACGAAAGACTTCATTAACAGCAGGATTACAGTTTTATTAGAGTCAGATTGGCTCTCTGGCCCTGGTCGCCTCGGGTCAGGGACTCCTAGGGTCAGGGACTCCTAGGGTCAGGGACTCCTAGGGTCAGGGACTCCTAGGGTCAGAGACTCCTAGGGTCAGGGACTCCTAGGGTCAGATCTTTGATGCGCATACAAAACTTCGTTTACAAGTTGAACAATCGAACGTCCACAGTGATGAAGGGATTAAGAGTTTAAAGAGATCAAGCTGATGTTCAGGTTTAAGGGGAAGGTCACATGATAGCCCAGGCCAGGGTTCAAAGGTTAGTGCCAGGTGCACTCAGTTCAACCAACCCAAGGAAGCTCAAGGGGTCAAAGAAAACAAAGACAATAAAGTAGCGCAACCTGACTTGAACTGCAGAATTCTACTTCCTGTTGGCAGAATGTTCACAATGGTCATCTGAGACACCCCCCCCCCCCCGCATCAGCTACGAGCTAATTATAGACCAAGGAAGTGGCAGCTTGTTTGTTTCGGGGTTTCTCAGGAATACATTTGCACTTCGCCGTGTGCGTGAGCCTCTGAGTGCGAATTCCGCTGAGCTGTTAGTGCGACGTCTTCGCTCTCACCCGGTTCCTCACTTAATTCCACCTCCCTCCAGTTTCACAGTCCCTGTGGGGGGGGGGGGGGGGGCCCTCCTGAAGCCCTCTTTCACACCCGGTGTGGAGATTTGAATAAACATATGTTGCGTTAATTATGAAGCAGCGGCGTGGAGCGCTGCAGACGGGAAGGCGTTCTTCAGGAGCGTCTGAGCTCCAGTGATGGTGGCTAATGAGGAGCGTTTACACAGTGATGATGGCGGACGGCCTCCACGCACCTGCTCCCAGTGCCTCCTCAACACCACGGCGCCACGGAGATGCATGAATACGCCCCTGATGTTTCGGCCCGTCCGGCCCATGTTTATCTGAATTTTCGTCGTGTTTGTTGCTGAGTGCTGAAGATGCTTCATCAGCCCAGTGGTGACGGCTTCTCTTTCAAAATGAATCATGGTGAGGTAATAAAGACACCCCCCCCCCCCCCCCCCCCCCAGAAGGTCAGTTTGCCAACAACCAGAAAACTCCAACAAGGAAGAACAGCAGAATGATGCTTAAGGCACGTACACATCAGGGATGCGAGCGCCATCTTTAATGTCGCAAGTGATGTCAAGCAGGAGAAATTGGTGCCCTGAAGGCACCGATGGGTTCTTGTCCTGCACTCAGGTTTTGTTTTTCCACACTTTGTCCTGAACGCAGCTTTGTGAAACAAAGCCACTGGTAATTAAAGGAGGTGTAATGAGAGGAGTTTGACAAAGTAAATCTGAAACGACTTGGTTGATGATGTCACAACGATGACGTGATGTGTGGAGAGTCGCTCTTCCTCCGTCACCAGTGAGAAATCTTTCATCTGTGTGGTGATGATGTTTGGTTTTTTTGTTTTGTTTTTTGCCTTCGCCTGTTTGCTGCAAGCTCCCAACTCCAGAGGAATGACTGCCATACCTCCTCCTGTACGTCAGGTTTGATTTGTGGACGGTGGCTGACATGTTGTGGCCACCCACATCGTCAAGACGCAGATATTTATGACGGGGGGGGGGGGGGGGGGCGACACTCCCGAAGGGCACAGTTGACTTAAAATATGAGTGAGGAAGATAAAAGACAGAAGGATTATTTTCGCCACTGATGGATGTTCCATGTCAGTCAGTGCTATTAAACAAGTTCACATTAACAACGAGCATACGTGAACTTGACATAGTGAACATTGTGGTGACCATGTTTCCTCCTCGGGTTTCAAGTGGGGGTTGGGGGGCCTTTTCAGGGCACATGCGGCTGGACTCGTGTAAGTGGTGTGAACCTGAGCAGCTCAAGGCCTCTGAAGACCTCGGGGCAACTCGGTTGAGCACATCTGAAGGCAGAAGTGTTTCTACCTGTGAAGAAGAGTCGTCATGATGAGCAGAAATACAAGTCGTGCAAACAACCTGTAACCACGCAGCTGCCACCTAGTGGCCACAGTAACCAAGACCACCAGGAAGGAGGTCAATGAGCGCAGGGAAAGTCCCAGTGAGACGGAGGAGCAGCAGAGCAGAGCTGGTGGTCGAAGCTGCTAAGTGGAGTTCTGGATTCCGTGCAGCTGCAGCGGAGCCGGCAGTGGTGCAGCAGCCACGCTCGTCCACATCAGCCCTCCAGGAAGGAGGCAGGATGCAGGACGGCTGCTTGATCCTTGATGCCAAAGTCTAATGTGGTTGGCGTTGGAGTGTGCTTGGCAGACCGCCGAGTCCGACAGGTCTGAGACCTCCTGGGATGTCAGCACAGATCCGCAGTATCACTTTTCACTTTGGTCATATTTTTAAATCGTATTTGGCGCATTGACCTTCACCTTCTCCTCGTCTCTTTCACAAAATGTTGCCTAGTTTAATTGAGAGCTCTGGTGATACCGTTAATGAAGACGTGTCATCTGTTACGTCTAAATCTGTCAACCCCGGACGCTCTCGCTCTACGACTCAGCCACGCTTGCTTTTACTGCGTTCTCTTACAACCTCCAGGACTTTAAGAGTGTGTCCAGTTGCAGCCCAGCGACACTCAGAGATTCACTATTTATAACAACCTGCTGGCCACAGCGGCTGACGGACCAGATCTCCACAGTCAGGGCTGGATGCTACATGCTGTTACACCTGACATGCTTGCAAGGTGGTGGTCCTGGGGCCCCACCCAGAAGCATGACGAGCAGAGGAGGGTTGAGGGGGGTGTTTGGACACGCCTGGCTGGCCACAGTGTCACTCACAATGTGGCCTTCTCGCTTGCCATGTCACCATTGATGACTTCAGCCAGCGCCCTTGCAAACTCACCTTGCTAGGAGAGATGCAGAAAACGGTTTAGAGGCATGGGGGGGGGGGGGGGAGGGGCATTCATGTGTTATCTCTTTCCTCTGTGAGGATGTAGCAGATCCCCGTTGGGCCGCTTGACCAGTGGAGGCCAAACATGCCGCTGAAGGTCTCTGAGAGCCACGACACCGAGAGAAGCTACCAGAACAGAATCTCTGACAACTCATCAGAGAGCTTTACGATCAAGTTAATAGATAGGACCTGATCATCCAACAGGAAGTGATCGTGTCAGGGAGGAGGTGTGTTTGTAGTTCAGCAGGAAGTGGTCACATCAGAGAGTAGGTAAGTTTGTCCAACAGGAAGTGATCATGTCAGAGAGGAAGTGTGTTCTCAGTCCAACAGGAAGTGGTCATGTCAGGAAGGAAGTGTGTTTCTTGTCTAACAGGAAGTGAAGGTGTCAGGGAGGACGTGTGTTTGTAGTTCAGCAGGAAGTGGTCACATCAGGGAGTAGGTAAGTTTGTCCAACAGGAAGTGATCATGTCAGAGAGGAAGTGTATTCGCAGTCCAACAGGAAGTGGTCATGTCAGGAAGGAAGTGCATTTCTTGTCTAACAGGAAGTGATTATGTCAGGAAGAGGTATATTTGTAGTCCCACAAGAAGTTAGCGTGTCAGGAATGAGGTATGTTTGTAGTCCAACAGGAAGTGATTATGTCAGGAAGGAAGTGTGTTTGTTGTCTAACAGGAAGTGATTATGTCAGGATGAGGTACATTTTTAGTCCAACAGGAAGTGATTATGTCCGAGAAGAGGCGTGTTTGTAGTCCAACAGGAAGTGATCGTGTCAGGGAGGAGGCGTGTTTGTAGTCCAACAGGAAGTGATCGTGTCAGGGAGGAGGCGTGTTTGTAGTCCAACAGGAAGTGATCGTGTCAGGGAGGAGGCGTGTTTGTAGTCCAACAGGAAGTGATCGTGTCAGGGAGGAGGCGTGTTTGTAGTCCAACAGGAAGTGATCGTGTCAGGGAGGAGGCGTGTTTGTAGTCCAACAGGAAGTGATCGTGTCAGGGAGGAGGTGTGTTTGTAGTCCAACAGGAAGTGATCGTGTCAGGGAGGAGGTGTGTTTGTAGTCCAACAGGAAGTGATCGTGTCAGGGAGGAGGTGTGTTTGTAGTCCAACAGGAAGTGATCGTGTCAGGGAGGAGGTGTGTTTGTAGTCCAACAGGAAGTGATCGTGTCAGGGAGGAGGTGTTGTTTTCAACCAGTCACTGAAGTTCCATGAGGAAAAGAGAACAGCAGTTGGGGTCATGGGTGTTTTGTGGATCTCCTCTGGCTGCACAGCAGCAAGTGTTAACGTCAGGTCAGGAAAAGCTCCTTCTCACTGTCACACTTCACGCAGTAGAAGGTGATTTCAATCGTAGTCATGTTTCAGTCCCCCCCCCCCCCCAGAGCACTCAGGGAGTTTTTCCTCACGAGCTGAGTGAAACCCAGACCTGAAGAACTGCAAAAGAATCTACAGGCTTGAAACTATATTTATTCAATTGGACGTGACAAGTAAAACCAAATCAAGTTATGCCATTTTTATTTATTTAGCACCCATTTGCAGTACAAGTTCCCCCGTGACCTCATGACAGTACACGCTGAGTGGGTTTAGAACAAGAACCACCAGAGCCTGGTGGACCCTTTTCACAGCCCCGAGCCTCGTGTGCCATTGATTATTGATCGTGTGTCAGGGCCTCCCCAGTGAGTCCCTCCTGGCCCACCTCCATGGAACCAGAACCAAAACACGACACTTGTACTGCATTTACACTGCAACTACACACCAGGGTGACTGCTGGGAAAAGGGCCTGTGGTTCCAGCTCCAGCTGCTGTGAGACTGATCCCCGTTCTGTCGTCAATTATCAACACCCAGTCTGGTCTTACTAATTAAATACGTGCAACAAACTGCAGACAAACAAATTCTCTTCAGAAATAATTAAGTGGAAACGACTAAGAAAAATATTTTATTACTGATTAGGTCTCTTATCCAATGTAATTACAACTAAGTGATGCTTTTAATTCTGACTGCAGCTCCTTGAAGAATTGAAGGTTGCCTTTCTTTCACCGCGATCACCTTTGTTCACACTAAATAAGCTTTTGATATGATAGAGACAACTGGTGAAAATAAACCACGTGGGCTTGATTGCGGCCTGGAAATTAAGATGATTTTTTTTGTTAATTTAGCCTTGAGGTAATTAAAACGTGAGCTCAATAAATGTCCAGGCAACGTTTGTGAAACTGAAACTGCTGCCCAGTGAATGAAGTTTTATTTTGTTTAATTTTGCCAGTGATTTTGCTGAAGTGGATAATGAGCAGCTGTTAATATTGAAATATACTCCAATTAATGATGCACCATCTGATATTGACTGAGATCCATGTCATGGCTGATGCGGCCCATCACGGACTCAAACTAGGGGTGTCGATATGATTGTATTAAACCAGGTTTATGTCATATTTACGTTTCGTGCTTGCTGAAAAACACAAACACCTGAAACTACAAATGAATTCTTGATTGATTAAACGTCGAAGAACCCGTAAATGACATGTTTATAGTTGATTCGTCATGATTATATTTAGTAAATACCGATACCGATATTACCGCGCGTCAAACTGATGGACAACAAATATTTCAAACAGTTGTGATTTAATTTATGAATTGCGGTTCTAGTCTTTGTTTTAAAAGATATTTAATTCTATACATTAAACATCTACGTGTGTTCAGAGGGTGTGCGTGTGTGAGGGACGTGTGTGTGTGTGTGTGTGGGGGGGGGGGGGCAGGCCGCGTCAGAGCCGCCTCGCTATACCAGCCTCTGATTCTATATATCAGAGTCGAAACCTGAGCGCGGCTCACTCGCTGCTGGTGACTCCGTCTGGCCGACCGACACCTGCTCGGGTCACGAGTGCAGACAAACACACTCATTTCTCACTTGAAACATTTTTTTTAAGTTACTGACCCATTCAGAGTTGATGGCGCGTCTCCGGGCTGCGGCGAAGTGAGCGGTCGCGCGATCGAGTCCGGCTCCGGTGCCTCCGCGAGGGCGCAGCAGACTTATGAGTTCACGCACAGGCTCGCAGGCGCGGGGCTGCAGATGGGCGGTGTAGGTGGGAACCTCTACCTCAGCATGTTGAATGGCACTGAAACTTTCACCAAGACCCCCGACATCAGCAGCCACCTGCACCGCGGCAGCAAGGACCTGGCCGAGCTGAAGATGGGGATCCAGGACACCAGGTTCTACTACCCGGACTCCAGCGGCCAGGACGCGCTGGCGCTCCCCTTCCACTCGGAGCAGGCGGTAGGAGGCTACCCGGCGCAGCCCGGGAGGTTTTACGCGCAGACCCTCAGCAGCTGCCCGTACGGTGGCGTGCGGTCCCCTACGCGAAACGCGGCGGTGCAGGGTTTCATCCCCGCGGCGGGAGACGGGTTTCCCGCGGCTGGTAAAGACGCGTACCCTCCTTCCCCGGAGAGCTACCCGGCGAGTTTCCAGCACGGCTACCAGCGGCCGCCCCTCTACCAGCTACCTGGGCTGCAGGTGTGCGGGAAGACGCAGGCGCTCCTCAACAACTACCCGCTGTGGGCGAAGTTCCACAAGTTCCAGACCGAGATGATCATCACCAAGCAGGGGAGGTAAGTCCACACGCCGGCCCGCGGCCCACCTTCTGCTCCCATAAAGGAAAAGTGGTTGCGAGTTTGTGACAAAAACTTCCAGTCAAAGGTTTGTGAGGGTCGAGGCGCCGCCGGGCTGCAGAGGAGCCGGCGCTCCTCGGGCGAGCCGCTCGCTGCCGCCGGGGCGCTGGGGGGCTTCGCTCCGCGCGCTTGAGGAGCGAATCGACTCCCAATTGGCTTCACAGCGACCGGGATTAAAAGACTAAAAATACACGGTGCAAGTAGAAAATACACGAGATGTCTGATTTATTTTGAAGGCTGTAGAACGTCGAGGATCCGGCCGAGTTCAGGCTCAATTATCAGCGCGTGGAGGACCGGGACGGTGTCGCCTCCGCGTGACCCCCGGGGTCAGCGCAAGCGGGTGGAGGCCGCCGGTCCGCTGCGTCACTCTGTCCCCGAAAAAAACGATTTCATTTTTTCTGAATTCTTGAAAATATTTGGCAACTTTAATTTGTCTGTAAAAAAAAAAAAAAAACAGTTCGTGGCCGCCGCGTCCTGCGGGAGCTGAGACGTAAAAGTCGCGTCTTGATGGAATCGTTTGTTTTCTGGGCCTCGCGAAGCCGTGCTGAGCCGGGGTTCCGCGGGGCCCCCCGGGGCCCTCGGATGGGTCAGCGAGCATCAGGACGCGTCGCGTCGACGGGGATGAAGCCGCTAAAACCAGACGCGCCTGCCAGCGGCTCCGGGGCCCGCAGCTCCGAGGACGCCGGCATTCGCCAGCAACTCGGGGCCACGCGCATCCAACCTCCACAATGTAACTGGAAAATGCAAAAGAAAAAAAAGTGCTTTCTGATGCTCCTTGTGTTCTCCACCAAAACGAGGATATGAAGGTTTCCTCTCAGTTAAATGTTCAGTTCCAGTCTCGACAGTCACGCTTGACCTGCTTCCTGCTGCCAGTGAAGAAATGAACAATTATTAATAATAAATAATTAAGTCAAGAGGCTTCGTCAGTTTGTTGCTTCTTTGCGTTAATTAAAAATTATTTCAATTATTTGCTTTAACACAGAGGGATGCTTCTTTTTTAACTGCGTTTCTGTTAAGAAGGAAATGTGTCAGCTCTGTAATTAAAGGTCAAGACCTCAGAAATCAGCGAGTGAACCTGCTGAAAACACGAAAACCTTCACGACACGAACGCAAAGCTTCAGCGCTGCAGGCTCCACAGCTGAGAGCTCCAGCGGCAGCAGGCCGACCGCGCTCCGGTGCACCGGATTTTTTTTTTTTTTTGTGGGGGAACAGAGAAAGTTGGCGAGTGGCAAATTAAATGAACTTCTTTTTTAATAACCTGCTCTGTAGAAACCCGAATCCTGTTCTATCAGATGACGTCAGTAAAATACCTGCGATACATTTCCATCAAACGCGCACACACACACACACACACACGCGCGCACACACAAACACACACACGCACACACGCACACACACAGTCAAAAACACTGGCGTGGTAGCAGCAGCTTGTTGGGCGTGGAGGTGTTTTCCTTCCACTTCTCATGTAAAGAAACAATTTCATGTTGTGCAAAAAACCACAAACCTCAAAATTACCAAAATTTCATATCTTGCAAATGAAAATCTCTTTTTCATGTCATCTTCACCTCTGACGCGGAGCACTGAGCCTCTCAGACACAGGCGCCCGCAAGAGTCGGACGACAAAAACATCCCAATTCCAACCAAAAAAATTGAATTTTCTTTTTGGTTTTGGCCTCCTGTTCTGGAACTCTGCAGTGATTTTATGAGAGAAGGAGACTGTGCAATGTTGATCAAAACCTGGAGAGGCTGAAAGAAACTCCAGAGAGAGAGAGAGAGAGAGAGAGAGAGAGAGAGAGAGAGAGAGAGAGAGAGAGAGAGAGAGAGAGAGAGAGAGAGAGAGAGACAGAGGTCAAACAGCCCTTAGATGGCTGAGTGAGAAGGTGAGGGGCCTTTGAAGTCCAGGAAGTAAAAGAGTACTCTGGCTCTCCTGGAGCTCTGACGAGGCTGCACATCCTCACTCGTCCCTCAGAAGTGGTGATCATGCAGCTCGCTCGGAGGCCGAGTTCACCTCCACGCCTCACCAAGATGTGTGCAGCCTCACCGGCTCGTGTTTGATTCAAGTTCATCAAGAACGGGGGTAGAAGTCAAAACCTGGCAGCATTGCGTGTGATTGACCCTCCATGCACACGAGCATGTGGGAGCAAAGGTGAGCAGCAACACCTGCTGAGGTACGCGAGGGAAACTCAGAGCTCCAGAAACAAAAATACCTCGTCCCTTATATTAAAACTTCCTGTTCAACGACAGAAAATACCCCACCCCAACATGATCACTTCCTGTTGGAGTACAAACAGTCAGGGTTGAGGTGTGTTTGAAGTCCAGCAGGAAGTGGACTCTCCTGGCTCCTCCAGCAACAGGAAGTGGTCATCTCCTGGCTCCTCCCCCAGCAGCCAATAGGATCGCTCCATGTGATTGTGGTGATTGAACCAGTAAATCAGCTCTGGTGAACAAAAGTTGATGATCTTCCAGGTTCAGTTCATCAAGATCATCTTCACTGATGAACCCTCTGATGATGCTGGAAGCCTGGATGCTACGTTAGCAGTGCTAAGCTAACGGTAGCCTAGGGCGGAGCTACACCAGGGTCACTGGTGGATCTGACGTAGAACTGAACCTCCAACATCCACCGGTCTGGTGTTTACTGGTGGATCTGATGTAGAACTGAACCTGCTGATATCTCCAGCTGCTGGGAACCACACGCCTGCTCTTAGGTCCCTGACCTGGAGGGAACCAGTCGTTCTACCAGAGAACTGATCTCTGGGTCTCAGGATTCATGTGTGTCTACTATTTTCTGTTGCTGTTTGGAACCAGAAAAACCCACAACAGAAAAGGGACATTAAAGCTGTCGAGAGGTGAAACAACTGAAGTGAGGAAAAACGCAGGCGTCAATCAAATGACTCAACCTGAAAAGGGAAAGTGAAGCTGTTCTCCTCATTCGTGGCTTTGACTAATAACCTGATCCCACACACCTGTGCGCTCTTACTTTAGATCTGAGTCAAGAGGACAAACTTTTCCTGGCGCCGGTTTCCAAGAGGCACTTTAATAACGCAACGAATAACTCAAATACAGTCGGTGGGCCTCTGCTCGACTCTGGACGAGTGACTCTCTCTCTCTCACACACACACACACACACACACACACACACACACACACACACACACACACACACACACACACACACACACCAACTCATTTGCCTTCTCTGCTCCGATGACTTCTCATGGCATCAGGCCAGTATTTGTCAGCGAGGAAATGATCCTGTTGTTCTGTTTTGCTCCTCAGATGAACAGAATCCATTGTTTTAGGTTTAGGTGCTAACTTTGTTGTGATTATATTTGTTTGTTCTTTAAAGAACATATTTGTTTGTTCTTTAAAGAACATATTTGTTTGTTCTTTAAAGAACGCATTTGTTTTGCAAATGCTCTGCAACTTGATGGCCCTCATGATGACCGCTGCCACCCCTGAAACACTCCAATCATCGTGTCAGAAATGAGGAACTACTTAATTGTTGTAAGATGCCAGTTTTAGTGACAGTAAGAAGTCTCATTCGTCTTCCACTCAGTCGGAAAGCAGAAGTCAGGGTTTAGACTGATCACTTCCTGTTCAGCTGTTTATGTGTGAAAATGCTGCTTTTGACGGAAACAGCGAGTGCCAATGGTGTCTAAATAACCGCCTCTACTTGTGTGAGTGTTGACGTCCAGTGGCCTGGAGTCACTGGGGACATCATGGTGTCTCACCTGTACCTCCAGTTGGTTTCCAGTAGAGGAACCAGTGAGCCCGTATATGGAGTGGAAGAGCTTCCTGGTGTCACAGCCGAGGCTGCAGTTCTGCTATTGGCCAGCAGGGGAAGGCGACAGTTGCGAGACTTCTCACTTGGTTCCAAAACAGTTTCTTGATGGGCTTAGTTTCAATTCTATAAAAGATGAAAGATGCGTTGATAATGACGGCGTCCGTGGAAGGGTTAGGGTGAAGCAGTCATTCTGAAACAAAACACAAACTGAGATCCAACATCTGAAGTGTGAGATAAAAAGTCTGAATAAAGTAGAAATTCTACTTCCTGAGATAAAAATGTGAAATTCTGCGATAAAAAAGCCACAATATTGAAACATTATAATAATCAAACGTCTCATATACACAAACACTGGGAGGGCATTGACACTTCAGTTCTGAATGTCATGACTTCCGTTTTGTCTTAATTTTGATTTTCCATCCAACATTTCCGACCTTTGACATGAGGGTTGTCACTTTTACGCCCACATTCATTCAGAGGTGGGGGCCGAGGGAGGCTTCCATCAGTGGCCAAACACATTTGGTCCCATGGAGGGGGAGGGAGACGGGGGTAAACAGGCCAGAGCACTGGGGTCCAGACACCAGGCAGACCTGGTCTGGTTTGAAGCTGCCGGTCCAGCCTAGGAA
>NC_141342.1:22014090-22139090 GCF_037954235.1 Aulostomus chinensis | reverse complement strand
TGTCCACGTTCTACCTTTCTGTGGCTCCTCTTCCTTGCGTGGTGGCAGCGGCGGCGGCGCCCAGGGACGCGCTGACCTCCTGGTCACCTCGTCTCACTGACTGTCTACGATCATACGCCAGCAATCAGCTGCAGCTTCAGAGACATCTTTTATTAACCGCAGCATTAAAAATTCACCTGATGTCAGCCGCTCCCTCCACCTCGTGTCCATTATCCTCCTCCTGATTCCCGGTGACGTGAAGGCGACTCGTGTAGTCACGAAAGGAATCACCTCCTCGCTGTCAGCCGTCACTGCCGCCTCACAGGAGTTTTCAGTTAGTCTGTGAGGACGATACAAAAAACTACAAACCTGTTTTAAACGAGGTGAAGTGGAAAGAGGCGTGGCCTACAGATGACCTGGATTAAAGAGTGGGTCCAGAGGACGTTCCTGGCAAACAGTCGTCAGACCCCGGCGAAGACAACCAGACGCAGTTCAGATTGTTTCTGGCATTGATGATGGTGTCTTTAGGGAATCGGTGGGGGTGCGGTACCAGGTTCCCCTCCTGTTGGTCACCGTCTCCGTCGTTTGTGGACTCTTCATGAAATCACATGATTGTTTGGGGGAGAAACTTGTCGTGTTTTATCAAGAGGATTCAACGTTTCCTCTTTAACGCTGTTTGTCAACACAGCTCACCTCCGGTTTATGAGTGGCAGGAAACAGTTGTTCTTATTGTGGTGCGCCACGGCGCTCTGAAGGTCTCCGAGGTGCCGGCGCACTCCCTGTCAGCTCTCATGAAGTCCACCTGAAAGAAAAGCGGCTCGTTGTCAGACCCCCTCTTCACCTGATGAACAGCAACGTGCCAAAAGATCAAAACCACCAGATGTTCCCAGTGGATCTTTGTGCCAAATCTGAAGGAAGTCCCTCCACTTCTCTGTGTGCTAAATCCCAGCATGTTGAAAGACCTGGAAGTGCGGACGGACAACCAGAAAACATAGAGGGTCAAGTTCTTACATCACCAGGTACCGACCAGCTTCAAGTGATAAAACAACAACCTGTCAATCCATCTTTTACTTGTCAGCTGAGATACATGAGCGAGCTGGCACAACCGTATACATCAGTGTGGCATCCCTTTTTTTTCCGTTACCGTGGTTACGAGCCCACTGGCTCAGCCGTGTCCACTTTGAGAGGGATGTGTGCCGGCTCCAGTTGATGATCCAGGTGATTTCCAGATCGCCCGCTCGCCTCATTCGAATTAAGAACTATTATTTGCCACCTTTCTATCCTGGTTTACCTGGAAATTCTGAACAATAAGAGATGAAACAAACTTGAAGCGTTGAAGTACTGAGATGTTGCTGGGCGCCAGGACGCCAACGTTTAACGTGAGGATCTGTGATGGATCCATGTTATTAGATCCGTGTCAGACGATCCCAGCTGATGCTGGACAAGTGGGTCCACGGTGGACAGGTGTCAATCAATCACAGGAACCACTGAGGAGCATCGAGACAGGGAAGCTGGAGAGATCCAGACTAGGCCCGGTTGTGGGTTCAAATCCGGTTTCTTTGCGGTCCCAAAATATGTAAATAAATTGTACACAGCTTAAAAAAAGGAATCATTGTTGTTGTTGTCATGCAGGAGGATGTTCCCCTTCCTGAGCTTCAACATCAGCGTTCTGGATCCTTCAGCCCACTACAACGTCTATGTGGACGTGGTTCTGGCTGACCAGCACCACTGGAGGTACCAGGGCGGCAAGTGGGTCCAGTGCGGCAAGGCAGAGGGCAACATGCCAGGTAGGTGTCAGACACGCGGAGCCTGAGAGTCTCTGCTCGCGTCTACAAACGCTCTCGAGGCCGGTTCACGCCTCAAAAACAAGATGTTCAGGGTGAGGAGAGCAGCTCCCAGGTGGCGTCACACCTGCAGAAGGTCAGAGTCGTAAAGTCACAGCGACGATGCCGTTTCCTGCAGCAGGAGAGAAAGAGTCGGAGTTGACCGCCTTCGCAGCAGGAAATTACAAGTTCTCAACCGTTTAGGGTGACGTAGTGGAATGTGGAGCTTCCCGGCGTCTGACTGATGTCGAGCTAAATCGAGCGAATTCGATGAACTTCTGTGACGGAACCTCACCTGTCCGTGCTGCTGTTGTCAAGGGAACGTCAGGGATACACAGTCAGGGAGTGAAGGCAGAGGAGTTCTTTAGCTCTGTGGAGTGGTAGTCTGCCCGTGTGTGTGTGTGTGTGTGTGTGTGTGTGTGTGTGTGTGTGTGTGTGCGCGCGCGCGTGTGGAGTCGTGATCACAGGTGTAGCTCATGTTCTTCCCTCACGTCTGTAGGAAACAGGATGTACATGCACCCCGACTCTCCCAACACCGGCGCCCACTGGATGAGACAAGAAGTGTCGTTCAGCAAACTCAAGCTCACCAACAACAAAGGAAGCGCCAACAATGTGGCGCAGGTACCGGCCGCCATCTTCCTTCTTCTTTCATTTCCTGTCATGGACTCAAAGGTTCTAGAACATTCACACCCTCCCACAGGCCTCTTCTTCTTATCAATCAGTTGAAACCGATACTTGCTGACTGCTTCGGCTGCTCCGAGCTGCCCCTCACAAACTTTCCTCCAGTTTGCCCTCCAAGCTCCAGGAAACTCTCCTCCTCTCTGTCAGCGTGATGACGCAAACTTTCAGGACGGTTTCCCCGTGACAGCGATAGGCAGCCACCAAATATCAGTGATAGAAAATCTGCTGTCAGCATTTCAGTGACTTGTTTATTGCGTGTGTTTCATGACGCGCTTGTCGAGTTCTGTTCAGCTGAGACTACAAAGACGCCATCAGGCTTCTGATTGTTGCACTGAGGTCACGACGTGTCGTCGACGTTCGGTCCTGCAACAGAACCTGAAATCCCGCCCAAGTTTGATCACTTAGACGGATTCTGAATCGGAATTTTTACTTCCGTCCAGTTATGATTGAAGATCCAAACAGAATCTCAGCGCTAGACAAAGAGAAGCAGGACACCAGACTCTCAGTTTTGACTTCATCTTTTCATCTTCATGACTTCTGTTGCATCATCATTCATTTTTTTATCTGACAACGTTTCCTGTGTCATCTCATAGCCAGGATTTACCACAGGAACATTTTCACCATCAGGACGGTGGGGTCATCCCGTCCTGGTTGATGTGTCCTGACGTGTCTTCCTTGCTCGCCACTGATGTCTTCTTCTTGTGAGCAGATGATCGTGCTGCAGTCGCTTCACAAGTACCAACCTCGTCTCCACATCGTGGAGGTGAAGGAGGACGGCTCCGAGGACCCCTTCCACTCGTCCAAAGCTCAGACCTTCGTCTTCCCAGAAACTCAGTTCATCGCCGTCACGGCCTATCAGAACGCAGATGTAAGTCACAACCGTCATGAGCTCACTGAAAACCCGGAAACATCGTTGCATTTTTATTAATTCTTCTTGGGTTGGTTTGTGTTTGTCTTGTTCTTCTAACAAACATTGATCTGCTCCAACTGGGTCACGACCTCTCAGCACCCCTGTGGTGATCAATGATTCATATCAGATGTTTTGTTTTATGCATGGGAGCATCAAAAATGCAGCTATGCTAAGTGTTAGCATAGCTGCTAGGCGTTGGCGGGGCTGGGCGACCAGCCCTGTCACCTCAGCTGACCTTCATCCTCGTGAGGACACAGAAGAACTCTCAGCTGTTCTGACACATTGTCGACCGGCCGCCGCCAGACTGGAGTCGGACGGGTTCCAGGTCTCTGGTTCTCAAGGAACCCGACCGGCTGGAGAGAGTCTAACCCTGCTGGTTCTTCAACGTCATCTGGTGTTTTAGGGTTAAAAATCTAAGGTGAAATATGAATCACGAAGAAGTTGTGGGCTCATATTTGTGGTTTCACCCAACAACTCTGACTCTCATCAGACGTTTTCCACTAATTGAGCTCAGAATTCCGACTTTTTCATTTTCTAATTATTGCTTTAATTTTCCACATTTAATCTCGCACTTCATTCTTTTGGAATTTCCCATTCAGGATTTTTAATATAATAATTTTGCCTCTGTTTCTCTGATGTTTATTCATGATAACTGCTGATGTTAGAATGGGTTAATTAGTTGTCTCCAAATCTTTCATATCAGACATTTGATTCTGAGGAAAAGGGACGAGTCAGCAATCTTGAATGGAAATGATCAAATTCTTACTTTTATCTTTTTGCAATTCCAGCTCAGAACTGCGACTCTCTCACAGTTCTGTTTTCAATCGAAAGACATTTTTGTTTCATCTCATGACTGTGAATTCGCCTCACAGTTTTGTGTTTCATTTTACGAGCCAACGATGACGTGGTGAATGTTCGTCTTCACAACCCTGCAGCGTGGATGTGTTCATGAGGCCTCCAGTGCCTGGAAATATCTGGATTTTGGGTTCAATGACCTTGAAAGAGCTGGAAAGCGCTTGAAGGTGAAACCATACTGACTTGGACAGACGCGGCGAGCATTGTCAGAGACGTCCATCTGTCCGCTCCCTCATTTGTCTTGGTGACGACTGAACTTTGGCCTCCTCTTCTTCTTCCTGCACAGATCACGCAGCTGAAAATAGACCACAACCCCTTCGCTAAAGGTTTCCGTGACAATTATGACACGTAAGTAATCGACCCAGAATTTCACCATGACGTTCCACCTGCTGCAGCAGGGACGCTGTGTGATAAATACTTTGAGGTTTGAACAGGAAATAACACTTTTTTCCCCTCTTCCTCTGTTCTCACCTCAACCCCCCACCCAGGTTGTATGCTCCCCCCGATTCAGACCGACTCACCCCCTCCCCCACAGAGAGCCAGCAGCTGCTGCCTGGCAGCTGCTACCCCCAGGGTTACCTGTCCGAGCCCTACATGAGCCCCCTGCCCCAGACTCGCTTCTACAGCCAGCAGCACAAGGACCCGTCGTCCAGCCCGGGGCCTCCCAGCCGCTGGTGCCTGCCGCCCCAGCAGGGCGTCGCCCCCAACCGGCTTGACTTTACTTCGTCCTATGAGGGCGACTTCTCCGGAAACAGGTTCTACAAGCACTTCCCCCTGCAGACCCCCACTCACCATGCACTCAGCTACTACCAAGACCATCCTTTTGCATCTACTACTGTAACCGGGGCGACCACGGCGGGCTGGAGCACCAGCCGGCCCACCCCTCAGTACCTCAGCCACCCCGGTAAACACGGCCCCAGTCTGAGCTGGTTTCGACCTCTGTCCTCCTCTCCTTCCTCCTCGATGTCACCCAGCAATCCCAGGCTGCACCCCCCCTCACTGATGGAGTCCCTGCAGCCACCGCCACCGCCACAGGACAACACCAAAGACCCCACAGGGGTGTTAGGGGAGGAGCACTGGCTGGAGCCGCCCTCTGTGAAATCAGCAGACTCTGCAGACTCAGGCCTGTTTGAGGGGGGCATGGGCGACAACAAGAAGAGGAGGGTGTCGCCTTACACATCCAGCACGGAGAACTCGCCGCCGCCACGCAGTGGCGAGGCATGTGAGAAGGACAGTAACAGCGATGCAGACTACTATGGCTATTACACTCAGTGAAGACCTCACACATCAGCAGCACACCTCCCGCATCAGTCAGGTGATGCTAACGGGATGGAGCAGCCTCCCCCCAAATACCAGAACCTCTAAGCCACACAGCGTGACGATCTATACCGTCGCCTGTCGATGATGATGATGATCGCAGACGAAGGTTTCAAGGTTACTGTCAAAGTCGGTGTTGAACAGGAGGCCGAGTGGATGTGACTGGTCAGCCGCACGCTGCCCTGCAGTCACATGAGCGCCGCAGACGTACAGACCTGTGACTTCAACATCTGGATATTCTGGAAAAAATAAGATGTGCATATCTGACAGACGCGGGGGGGGGGGTGTCTCCCTCCAGCATCACGCTCTGTCTTCATTCTTCTTTCTCACCTTTTCACACACCTTCTCTCTCGTCTCTCCAGATGATCCTGAAATAACTCCTCAATCTGGCGAATGCATTTATCACTTCTCCCTCTAGTGGCACCAAGTGAGCATTACAGGCTGAGGGTGCAGGGGGAGTGAAGTCATGCCGGGGTTAAAGGCTTAGCCGGCACACGTTCCCAGGTAATCTGTCTCAGCCCGGCGAGGACGACCTTTTCTGGGTGTGTTGATAATTGAATCAGCAGCAGAAATAGCAGCAGCTCCTGACGCCGCACACAAGCACACGCGTGACACTGCAGTGATTCCACAGGTTGAGCGCGTCAGTCACCTGGTCTGTCAGGGTTCACACACATTTGACCTGTCAAGTTCCAGGACTTTTCCACATCTGGGAGGGGAAATGTTACAACCAAACTCTCTGACACATGGGTTTACTGAATTTTGCTCAAACGAATGACAGGCTACATAGTTGTGACCTACAGAAGCGTTGACCACATCTTCTCTCATATTCAGGTGTTACTGAAACAAATTTACATGATTTTTCCAGAATTTTCGGGCTTTTCCCCTCCAACTAGTCAGGAATTTAACTTCTGTATTTAATCCTTTGATAAGTCAAAGCTCATAAATGAGGGAGGGAGGCTGGATGTGTACATTAGGATGGAAATAAGCTCTGCTGCTGGTCCCTCGTTTATAGAGTGACTCATCAAAGAGTTCTGGTGGCCAGTGAGAGCAGGAGGGGTAGAAGAAGAAAAAAGTCCAGCTGAAATGGAACAAAAAAAACAACTTTTTTTTTAACCCCTCTGGGGTTCCTCCACCAACAGGAAGTGGTCATTGATGCTTCCTCCAGCAACAGGAAGTGGTCGTCTCCTGGCTCCTCCCCCAGCAGCCAATAGGATCGCTCCATGTGATTGTGGTGATTGAACCAGTAAATCAGCTCTGGTGAACAAAAGTTGATGATCTTCCAGGTTCAGTTCATCAGGATCATCTTCACTAATGAACCCTCTGATGATGCTGGAAGCCTGGATGCTACGTTAGCAGTGCTAAGCTAACGGTAGCCTAGGAAGGAGCTACACCAGGGTCACTGGTGGATCTGATGTAGAACTGAACCTCCAACATCCACCAGTCTGGTGTTTACTGGTGGATCTGATGTAGAACTGAACCTCCAACATCCACCAGTCTGGTGTTTACTGGTGGATCTGATGTAGAACTGAACCTCCAACACCCACCAGTCTGGTGTTTACTGGTGGATCTGATGTAGAACTGAACCTCCACCATCCACCGGTCTGGTGTTTACTGGTGGATCTGACGTAGAACTGAACCTCCACCATCCACCGGTCTGGTGTTTACTGGTGGATCTGACGTAGAACTGAACCTCCACCATCCACCGGTCTGGTGTTTACTGGTGGATCTGATGTAGAACTGAACCTCCACCATCCACCGGTCTGGTGTTTACTGGTGGATCTGATGTAGAACTGAACCTCCACCATCCACCAGTCTGGTGTTTACTGGTGGATCTGATGTAGAACTGAACCTCCACCCTCCACCAGTCTGGTGTTTACTGGTGGATCTGATGTAGAACTGAACCTCCAACATCCACCAGTCTGGTGTTTACTGGTGGATCTGATGTAGAACTGAACCTCCAACACCCACCAGTCTGGTGTTTACTGGTGGATCTGATGTAGAACTGAACCTCCACCATCCACCGGTCTGGTGTTTACTGGTGGATCTGACGTAGAACTGAACCTCCACCATCCACCGGTCTGGTGTTTACTGGTGGATCTGACGTAGAACTGAACCTCCACCATCCACCGGTCTGGTGTTTACTGGTGGATCTGATGTAGAACTGAACCTCCACCATCCACCGGTCTGGTGTTTACTGGTGGATCTGATGTAGAACTGAACCTCCACCATCCACCGGTCTGGTGTTTACTGGTGGATCTGATGTAGAACTGAACCTGCTGGTATCTCCAGCTGCTGGGAACCACAGACCTGCTCTCAGGTCCCTGACCTGGAGGGAACCAGATTGTCTACAATAACTGATTCACAGGTTTCACGTCTGGTTCCTGATGATCACATCAGGTCCTTCATCTCTTCCTGCACGTCTGCAGGTTGGTTCCCAGCTGCAGACGTGCAGCAGCACGCGTGTGAAAAGTGGGTCATTGTGAATGGCAACGTGCAGCTGTAGGTAAAGAGCTGTCACCCTCAGACAAAGGTGAACAGGAAGCACCGAGTGACCAGACAGACAGTGAATTTCCTCCTCAGTCTCAGGGTCTTTCATGAGGCGAGGCTGGTTGACAGGAGGCCGCCCCCCAGCCCGCTGACAGAGATGAGGAGTGAGGCTGCAGTCGGCGCTCATCAGAGGCGAACCCCTCCGTCCTCAGCAGGTGCGCTGATGGAGCCGACACCCCTGCTGCTGACGGACGGCGTCAGAGGATGAAATGATTTCTAGTCTGAATCAACCTGCTGTGGTGACGTCGCCCAGTAACAGAGAAATAACAGCCATGGTAACAGCCGTGGTCCCCAGGGACCGACCGGAGGACGGAGACGCTTCTGGCCCCCGAAACCGAGAGCAAAACAGAACTTAGTTGAGAATTTCTGAAAGCTAATCGATGAACAACAGCCTGTCCTTGCAGCAGCCATTTTGAGAGGAAGTTGCAGGGTGAACGGATGCAAGTCATCACCGTAATTAAAGAGAACAAGTTTTAGATTCAGAAGCCATCAGAACTCAGGCTCCTGTCGTGAGAAACGACTGAAGGTGAAAAGAAGTGGGAGACGGAATTTCTGCAGACGGTTTCCATAGCAACCATAACTGGCATGAAAGCCAGAAAAGCCTTTCATTTTCCAACTGAATCCCTCTAGTGAATTTACAGTAATAATAATAATAATAATAATAATAGTCGTCATCTCATTGATAGTCAGATTAATAGAAATTTGTTTTTGATCCACATTGGGAAATCCTTTTTTCTTAAATTAAAAAAATAAACCATGAAATAATTCACTTCTGCAACTATCGTTTCTACATCTGGAAATATTTCAAAAATTAATAGAAATACATTTAAGATTTTCTGAATTTTTTGTCTCATTTCATAAAAGTGACATTTTCAACATTTCATGCGTTCTTCGCTGGGCAGAGACACATTTCTGGGAAACCTGAGAACCAACAATCCAGCTCCTGCAGCAGGGAACCATTGTGAGGTGTGTGTGTGTGTGTGTGTGTGTGTGTGTATATGTGTGTGTGTGTGTGTGTGTGTGGGGGGGGGTAACCTCGGTGACCTGATTTGCCTTATAAAGATTTTACAGTGACTCGTGTTGCTCCTTTATGAGCTCAGCAGATTTTATAACCAACAGCTGTACAGACTCGGACTGACAATCAGACCTGACGACGACGACGACGACGACGACGACGATGATGCACATTAATGTAAAAAACTTTTCTTCTTTTTCATCTCTTTAAAATAAAAGTCTTAATATAGATGTTGATGTGGGGAGGCGCGAGCTGTCAGACAGTCACGTCCCAAACATTGAAAATCACGTGATTAACGGTGTCGTCTGAAGCTGAGGGGACTGACGGTCCCATCATGTTGCTCCACAATGTTCTTTTAGTTTCAATATTTGCTGTCGATCGATCAGAGGTGATTGATTATGGATTTGGATCAGAGGGTCAGCAACAGACAACTCACGTCAAGTGCAATTAACGGTTAGTTTAGCGTGAACGGCCTTGTTTATTTCATGGCTCTTGAAACTCTCACGTCAACCAAACAGGAAAACGCCTGCTCACGCCTCAGGAACGCCCCCTGCTGGAGACCCCAGCGGTTACAGCTCCAGCCCCGCTGCTGACCTGAGAACGACCGTCCACGCTGCAATAATCCTCCTCTGACTGAAGGTTGCATGAACACAAGAGCAGATTTTTGAAGGGAAAACTGTTATTTATTAAAAGTGGCATAAATAAGTCTTGTACTTTTGTTTTTTATTCATGAAATTAAAGCTTCATCATGATGAATCCACTAGAGTCCTTCGGCTTCTTCATCCTGTGCAAACTTCCTGCTGACGCAGCAGTGGAAGAGACCCCAGCTCATTTTATGTTCCATTAACACGCAGGCATCGGCTCGAGAGGATTTAACTCACTAACTTCGAACGTTTCTACCACGATGCCACCAGAAGTCATTTCCTCTCTTTCATGATCACGCCAGGCTGTTCAGCTCTTAAATATGTTGATTATAGATGTCCTAAAAACCACAGACACACTTTAGAAAATGTTACTTGATGCCGATCAGGTGCTGCTGGTTCCGTGAGCCAGTCACGGGCCGCCAGGTCGCGCAACGAACCGGCATGTCTCCGCTCTGAGCAGAACGCTTCATACGTGCCGTCCCACCTTCAGTGCCGTCCCCTCACCACAGAGTGACGTTCTGAGTATTCGCGAAACCTGGATCCTGTCGGAGCTTCCAGTACGTCCCGTTTGTCAACCAGACGTCACGGCCACAAGAATCTTTGGATTTCCTGCAGAGCAAGAAGAGGAGGAGGAGGAGGAGGAGGAGGAGCGTGAGTTCTAACAGGATGTTAGATGATGATGATGATGATCTCATCAACAGAGACTAAAGAGTAACGTACTTGAAGAACCGTGGAACGTGGTCTTCACCTCTCTTCGCAAGCTCCTTCCTCCGCTCCCTCTGCAGTTCCTCGATCTCATCTTTCTTCAAGTCAGTTTCCTCCACCCGTCCTTCCTCCAGCATTCTAGACAAGGCAAGTAGGAGGTTAGAGCTCCCCTCCCTCTGGTGGTGGTTCGGCGAGAGCCAACAGCTCACCTCTGGTCCGGACGCAGCCGGGTGTCTGTGGGGGGCAGCTGGGGTCTCAGGTCTGGAGTGAGCTCATTCAGTTCCATGGCAAAGGTGGAGAAGCCGTAGTAGAGCAGGTGATCCTTCGGCTGGGGATCTGTGTGTGTGTGTGTGTGTGTGTGGGGGGGGGGGGGGGGTCAACAAAGGGGACGCTTGACACTCAGAAGAAGCTCGGACAACAGGAGCAGTTAGAGCTGTCCCCCTTCCAGGTGGATCATTCAGAATCTCAGCGGCCCAACAACTAAACAATCACTGTGGTGTTTTTACCGCAGCGCGTTTGTGTCACGTGACGAGGTTTTAGAGGAAGCATGGAATTCACCGCCTTGTTTGACCCCTCATAACTCGAAGAAGATGAATTTATATGTATAGATACACACACACACACACTCACAACATATAACATCCTCACTGTGTTCCACTTCCTTTGCCGTGTGGCTCCACATTTACGTGTTGTATTTGTACCTGTTGTGTAACGTTTCAGGGATCAATAAAGTTGTTCTGCGTGTCAAGACATCCCTACTAGAAGCATCCAGCACTCACTTGGCTTCCAGACACATTTGGGCGTCGGCAACGTGTCACAGAAGATGCCTTCGTGCCACAGTCCTCCAAACCGGTGGATGACGCTGCCGCTCTGGTCCAGGACCGTACCTTGAACCTCGTTCTTGTTGGTGTCCGAGCCCCAATAACGAGACTGCAAAACAAAACCCCATCACACCTCTGAGACGACAGGTCACATGACAGCAGACAGGCGTGGTGAAGGTCGCTGACCTTGACGAAGGTGATCTTGCAGGTGCAGACGTTGCTCTTCAGGTTGCGGATGGTGACCTCTCCGTAGTGCTCCAGGTATCGCTGCTGACTCAGCACGTTGTGGATGCAGGTGACCACCTTGTTCCACTCGTAGTGATCTCCTGACCTGGACACAACCCAACACGCCCGCTCACGTCTCCTTTCCTTCACATCAGCAGCACATCAGGAGATTTTGTCATGTTGATTGGAAGCACGAGTCATGTGAAGATGATCTTCGTATCGCTGCAACCACATTTTGGGAGTATAAATGCTGACATTTTAAAGAAAGTGACGAACTGATGATGAAATAACCACACTGATAAGGCGGATCTATGGTGCATTCGGCCTGCTGCATGAATGCTGACTCTTCTCTCTGAAATCTGAACGACGTTCCGGCTCCGAGACTCACTTTGTCCCTGCATCTCACTCATGTGCTGCTCGTTACATGACGGCGTCCATCTTAGATGAGCTACCAGACAAATGTGCTTGGCTCTGAAAGAACAGTACAACCACACTGGACATGTACAAATCTGAAAAATAAGAACACCTCATGGTCCTGCATCATCCCTGGAGCCGGACGGGAGGACAGAGACAAACAGAAAACGTCTGATGTCTCATCTCTAAAACCCATTGCTGAAGGAGGTCTCCTTCCTGGGCTCACCAGCAGAGACACCTGGGACACCGATCAAACGTGGAGATAAAGTTGCAGTTTACCGTGGAAGCGTTACGTTCACCATTCCTGTCGGCAGAATCTCCAGCGACTTCCCCCAGAACTTATTCTTCCATCGTTGGTCTATAATTAGAGATTCGAATGACAACATAGTGAAGTTTTAGTCATAGTGAACATTTAAAGGGGACATTGAGGGGAAGGAGACACCTGCATAAAGAGCGAGTCACCTTGCCAGAAGGAGAAGTTGTCTGAGTCTGCATGGCAGGCTGAGATGGGGGGGTGGTGACAGACCTGTGACAAGAACACTCATCACAACTGCACCTCCAGCTCCAACATGAGACCTCCAAGATTCTTGTCCCTGCCATACCTGTTCACTGATGAGCCGAAAGCCGCGGTCCTCTCGGATGCACTCATACGTCTCCCCAAGCACCGGGTTGAAGGGCTTGTAGTGGTTTCTGAAGGTTGCAGTGGAGTAACCGGAGATGGCAAAGGCAGCAATGTAAACCTGCAGGAGAGCCAATCCAACACTTTCACTCTTCCACAGCAAACGAGGACAATTTGCCTGAAAGTGCTCATCAGGTTTTTCACTACTGGTGACGAGTTTTTACACACGGAGTCATGTTTTTTAAGCAGGTGATGAACATCGAGAGCTGAGTGAGTCTTAAACCTACTCATCAGTTCTCCTAGTAGAACATCTGGTTCCTGGTCTCCAGGTCAGGGACCTGACATCAGGTGTGTGGTTCCCAGCAGCTGGAGATATCAGCAGGTACAGTTCTACATCAGACCCACCAGTAAACACCAGACTGGTGGATGGTGGAGGTTCAGTTCTACATCAGATCCACCAGTAAACACCAGACTGGTGGATGGAGGAGGTTCAGTTCTACATCAGACCCACCAGTAAACACCAGACTGGTGGATGGTGGAGGTTCAGTTCTACATCAGATCCACCAGTAAACACCAGACTGGTGGATGGAGGAGGTTCAGTTCTACATCAGACCCACCAGTAAACACCAGACTGGTGGATGGTGGAGGTTCAGTTCTACATCAGATCCACCAGTAAACACCAGACTAGTAGGTGTTGGAGGTTCAGGTCTACATCAGATCCACCAGTAAACACCAGACTGGTGGATGGTGGAGGTTCAGTTCTACATCAGATCCACCAGTAAACACCAGACTGGTGGATGGTGGAGGTTCAGTTCTACATCAGATCCACCAGTAAACACCAGACTAGTAGGTGTTGGAGGTTCAGGTCTACATCAAATCCACCAGTAAACACCAGACTAGTAGGTGTTGGAGGTTCAGGTCTACATCAGATCCACCAGTAAACACCAGACTAGTAGGTGTTGGAGGTTCAGGTCTACATCAGATCTACCAGTGGGTGGGTGTTGGAGTCTTGGAGAGTCTTAAAAAAAAGAAGCCTGAAGCTTAGAGGTGGTGACCTTGAAGTCACGTGACTGTGGCGTTGTTCCTTCATAGGCAAACGTTAGCTTAGCTGTCAAACTGGAAACTTGGACTTTAAATCAGAGATTAAAGAGTCCAACACTCGGTCCCCCATGCTGATGAGCATCGAATCACTCGTGAACTGAATGTCCCTGGAGTCAACCTGCTACCGTGGGTTTCTCCTGAAAACCTTACAGTTTAATAGCAACAAGAACCACAATAATCCAGTCAGTGACATCATCTCCATCTGGAGGTGTCCAGTGTTTCCATGGTTGCGTGTAGCAGCCGACTGGTGGGTGTGGTGTCCTGTGTGTGACTGCTGTGTTTGTGTGGGGGTCTCACCATCCTCTGGTAGGGGTCCTGGGTGTGGTTGGCTGTGTCCAGCAGCTCGCTGTACTCCAGCTCCTCACACAGCCTCTGCAGCAGGTTGACGGGCTCGTTGAGAGCAGCGGGCATGGACACTCGAGCCAAGTCTTTACCTGCCGGGGATCGGCAATGTCACAACATTAAGGTGGGACTGGAAAATGAATCTCATGTCATTAGAACGTTTGTACACCAACAATGTTTGGTACGGACTGGTTGAGTCGACCACAGCAGGTGGGAAAGGTGGTAAGAACCAGGCTCAGTCCAATTTAGTGCTGTTGGAAACGTTGAATTCAAAATCTACCAACACGTGAGTGGCACTAACCAACCAAGACCATCAGCTGGTCTGCTGACCGCTAATAAACCAAAGAGAAAACACGGATGAGGGTGAGAACGGTGCGTGTTTATCGTGTTGAGAGTGAAAATACAGGAGGAAGCTCTAGTTCGTTTATGTTCCTTTGTTCAGAAGAGGATCAGATGTCTGCTGAGCAGCCCCTGTCACGTGTGAGGAGACGACAAAAGGACACAAGTGTGTCTTGCAAAGTTCTTTAGTGTGGAGGCAAATATGTGAGGGGGGGAAACAGCTTGACACATTTTTGGGTCTCTGTCAATATCGAGCCAAACAAAAGGTCGAGGTCCATACCAATGTTGTTGTAGAGGATGGCCATGAGGCCCACGTGGCTGTTGTCTGGACAGGAAGCTGGCAGCGTGGTTCGGCACCCGGTGCTCTTGACAACAACGCTGGTGGGAGTCCTGGAGATGCTAGCGCGGTACTTCCGCGTGGCTAACGCTAAAGTGAGTGAAAGAGGATACAAAGATCATAATTACACAATGAGGACTTGTTTCATTCAGGACTTACTTGTGGCACCATGTTCTTTTATTTAGGTTCACTGAACAGAAGAACTGGTTTATGAACCAGACCAATGTTTGGAATGGTTAACTTGGTTAAGTTGTATGGTTGTACAAAGCCCCGGTCTGAGGAACTACCTTTGTTTCAACCACAGAAACCAGGTTCTGGGGACATTATTTTACCCCCCCAAAAGGGAGTAGTAGATGTCGAACTTTCTGCTTCGCCGCTGAATGTTTCTGGTTGGTTTTGTCCTCACAACGATTGATTTCACCTGCCGTGTTTGACTTTTAGTAGTAACTAAACCACAGATATAAGATGGAGCAGAGTAACAGGAAAGCCCGACTAGCTGGTTATGTTGAAGATGCAATCAAACAAAATTGGCCCGCAGAACCTTTTAAGACTAGGAACTCTGCTGGGAGAGTGACGGATCCTGATGTACCCACCGTGTCCCTCCTCCGGCTCTGAGTTGGTGGTGCTTCCGTCACTTAGTCCCGATTCGTCAGACACCTCAGAGGAACTACCCCAGAGGATGTCATCGCTGGCGTCGAAATACTCCGCAGCTGAATCTGCCACTGAAGGAGGCCCGTGAGATGAACGTCTCACTGCTTCAGTCACTGGGTTCGACTGGTGGACGTTGTTGGCGTCCCAGACCTCCTGCAGCTTCTGCCTCTCCTGGGACAGAGTCTCATGGACCGACTTCAGAGAGGCAAGCACTGAAGGGGATGAAAGTAACAGCAACTGCATTTTCATTTCATTTGCCTTTGACTGAAGATGGATGGGTTTAAAAATCTCTCAGGTTGTGGATGTAGCTCATCCTCCATCCTCCTTTAAGTACGACCTTGTTGTACATCGACATGAATCAGCTGTTGGTCTGACCTCGTAGCGACATGGCGCAGATGTCCTGCTGGATCTTCTTCCCTTCGGGGGAGGTGGTGATGGGAGGGGACAGCTGGGAGTAGACGTAGTCAGGGATGGAGGGGACCGATGCCCCGAGGTGAGAGGAGCTGCTCAGGTGGCTGGAGGACAGCTGGGAGGGAACGACAAGAGGGGAAGACCGTGAGGTCCCGATTGATTCTGACAGTGTTCCTCAATAAACTAAAATGAACAACAAACAATTAGCATTGCTTTCTTCTAAGAGGGAGGATGGACAGAGGACAAGACATCTTCACTTGTGTCTGGCAGCTGCTGGTGAGGCTGGAGGTCCTGGCCATTGTCAACCATGATGACATTCATGGAGCTAAAGTTGTAACTGGCATTGGAGGAGGACGCTCTTCCTAAAGGATCCAGGAAAAGGTTCCCAGAGGTCAAGGAATACGAGGGGTCTACCTCTTCCGAGGGAGCTCATGGAGGAGGAACTGCACACTGAGTTATCGTCCTGATCCTGAGAGGAGTCAAGCTCAAAGAAACTCCTGAGGGTGATAACAGGTAGACGACTCAGAGTTCCTACAGTTCCAGGGAGGAGGATGGAGGCTGGAGGAGGACCCGCTTCCCTGGTAGATCCAAAGCAAAGATCCAGACAGGACGAGGTGGAAGAGCCATCTTGCTCATACACAAGAACTTTACGAGCTGTCGTACAGTGACTAGCTGGCACTAATCTGGTTTCTACAGGTTGAGAACCACTGATTGATCATCTAAATGAAATGCTAATATGCTAACTATAATCCTGGTTACGCTCTAATGGCATTCACGTCATTGCTAGGTTCTGTGGGAAACATGCAGGACTGTCAGTGCATCAGCGTCTCCATTTTATCATCAATAGAACAGTAACTAATCATGAGAACCCCTCTTCAATGCAACCACAACACAAACTCATAATATCCTTAAAAGAGAAACCTTTCGTTGTCCTTCACTCAGTGTGTGAATGAAAACATGGATTTGATTCTAGTGGTCTCATCATCTGACCGTTGGCGACTCACCGATTTCTTAATCCCACGAATAGGCTTTGGATCAGAAAAAGGCCCCATTAAGTTACAAAACCAGAAATGGAATCAATTGAAGATTCCAGTCAAGAAGACGGAAGTGATTACAGACCATTCTTACCATTCCCAGGGCTTCTACTCTGGACAGCGTTCGCGAGTGACCCCACATCCTCGCTGGTTTATGCTTCTTTGGCTTCTCGAGGGAAAGATTCTGCATGAAAATAGAACAGAACGTCCCCAGAAATCATTTAGATTTAGAAACAATCTCAAAATATCGCCTACACCGGTAAATTACGCCCATGTGATGGACCTGAAGGGAAGCCCACCTGTATGCTGATGATGCGCTGCAGTTCCCCGTTAGTGAAAGCCTGGCCGGCCTCCAGGACCTGCAGCCGCTGGATTAATCGGTTTAGCTCAGAAAGATCCAGATGGCAGCGGTTCAGCTCTGCAAGGAACGTGAGGGAGAGTTTTTACATCAGGCTTACTTGGTTCTATGTTTGGATCCTCAGTGGAGAGCCACCAACATTCAACACGACACTGATCTGTGCAGCAGGAGAAAGACAAGCCTTCCAAATACTGACATCAAAGGTAGAAAACAAACTTTATATCATTAGAAATTAAACCCAAAAAATAATAATAAATGCAGCCTTGACAACAGAAATATTCCAATTGGTTGTAAAACTTGTGAGATTAAAGTCACATGAAATTTAAAAATATTAGAAGAACTTGTAATGGGAGAAAAGTTTGAATTATGAAATTGGCCATATGAGATAAATCTGCCAAATTATGTGATTCAAGAGTCACAACTATGAGGTAAAGAGCTGATATGACACGAGAGAAAAGGACCAACTATAAGAGAGAATCAGAACCAAAACTGTTGGACTGCTGTGCTCCACTTCACAGTCAAGATAAATGAGGAGGAAGTAAAATAAGATCAATAGAAATGAAACACAATCTCAACAAACGTAACACAAACAAAACGATAAAGGAAAAGATAGAAAATGAAGACGAGAAGGAGGTGTCTTTGTACATCTTTACATGTTTACACTCGTGAATAGGATATTTTATATGAAATGGTCAAAATCATAGGATGATAAAGTCTTCCAGAGATTAAAAGTTCCTAATGATGATCATTTCCAGCTCAGTAAAAGTAGATTAGCATCATCTGACATGGCGCCGTTTGGCGTGAACACAAATACATCATTTTATTATTAAATGAACTTACGCTCACTGGTGCGGGTGACTGGGACGCCATGTAATTTTGTCTGTTTTCCTTGGTCATGTAGCAAGTTTTATGTAGCTAATATAGCTAGCTCAAAGGGCTAGCAAACTGTCAGAAATCTGCTGAAACATGACCTCCTGACCTTTATGTTTACTTATTTTGGGTGATGAGAAGGTTGCTGTTGTCATTTGTTTTGTGGCGGTAGAAATGATGTTTGGTGTTTGCAGGGCGTTACCTTGAGCGCAGGTGTCTGCACCGTGGCTTTGCTGCAGCCAAGCAGACACCTTACTGTTAGCGGCGGTGTTAGCGGAAGGAGGCACCTGACATGCTACAGCTGACTCCACCACACCTGCAGAGCTCTGGCACCACAGAGGAAGAAGAGGCAGTTGAAGGCTCGTTTGGCTCAGTCAACAATGTCGGTTTCAATGCGGCTATTCAATAATCACCAGATCTCCATTTTTCTGAGCTCCTCCAGACGCAGCGGCGCCAGGGACCCGTGCCGCCTCGTTCTTCTTGTACAAGCGGTGGGCTTGTAGCTTGGTTACCCAAATGTAGAAGAGCTCATGGTTCTTCGCCTTTAACAAGACCAGAAAAAAACATCTGAAACCTTTACCTTTTTAACATGGAAGTACAGTTTATGTGCATCAAGTTTACCTTCACGTGGTAGAGGATGTCCCCGGCGTCCAGGTCAATCCGGTTAGACTTCTTGTTAATGGACATGACAGCGCGGCTAACATCCAGGGAGCCCAGAACTCTTCCCCTGGACACCTTCAGAGAAGCAGGACATGCTCAGGCATGTCCACATTTCATATTTCCAAAATCACACTAGAATATTTCACATTTACTTACATCCTGCTGATTTTTGCAGTATCGTAAGATTCCTCCTTCCAGGATAAAGTAGCGCTAAACATGGTGAAACATTGTGTGTTAGTCGCATCCACAGAAACATCTCAGCATGCAGAACTACTCTGGGATGGATCCCTCACCTTGTGCCAACCCTTCAGAGGCCACTTCCTCCTCTTGAGGAGATGTCCCTCACAGATCCCTGGGGGGGCCATGTCCGGAGGACCGTCCCCGCCTGGATAGAGCTCGACCTGAAGATCCTCCACCACCTCCCAGTCCTTGATGATCTATGATATAACACACATAACGTCACAGAATATTAGCATAATGATCAAAAAGCTGCTGGGTTCCAAACCACCCAACATCAGGATCAAGAACGCTGAGAGGACAGTGCCAGCAGGGAGGAGGAAGAGGAGGAGGAAGAGGAGGAGGAAGAGGAGGAGAGGACGGTTCTACTGTGGTGACAAATAATCAATCAACATTGTCTTCAGTCAGGCGTGCGCTGGTTTAGCGTAGCATCACTGATCAGGACATTGATGGGATCATTTACTGTTATGACGCTGTTCTAAACGTTTTGGCCTCCTACGTTTATAACCAGTCGTCTAACTGGGAGATAGGATGGTGGCGGCTGGTTCTAGAAGTGATCCAGTAACTTCTTTGCAAGGCTGACAACAGAATATGTGAACTGTCCTGGCTCAGCCGGATAAGAACTCGCCTGTCTGGAGTGGCGAGACGACAGAGTGCTGCTGCTGCGAGAGTGCGATGGCTTGTTCCACGTAGGCGATGTCTTCTCCAGGCCGCTCGCCAGTGACTGACTGCGATTGAGCGAGCAACCGTATGAATCCATTTTAGGATGCAGACCTCAGACTCCCATCCCTGTTGTGATTGGCTGAGAGATCCGCTGTAATCTGCCACAAACCTCCTGAAATGACACGATGAGGAACTTAGTGAGAGAACTAATAAGCTGCAGAACGTTTATCTGTCTGGCAGCGCCATCATCAGCCGGGATGTTGTGCCCAAGCAGGCACGTGACATCTGGTTTCAGTAAAAACTGCCTAAAGGGATGTGTGATGACATCAGAATGCGGTGACATCGTGAGAGTGATGATGGATCAGATAGATTATAAATGAGGTCCAGAAAAAGAAGTGGTGGTGACACATTCACACACAAATGGAAAACATTGAGCCATCGAGGCAAATCCAGGCGAAGCTCTTCCACAGACGCCATCGGAGACAGAGTCTGAGGCCCCGGTGAGTGGGCGGGCCCCTGCTGTAGTTAAACATGAACAGGCCTAAGTCAGCAAACCATCCCAAAGTTGGATGCTCAGCATGGCAGCCATTCCTGCCCTCCTTCTCAGATTCCCTCCAGGTTTGTAACAGAACAACAACGGGATCCCACAGGGTTTTTCCAGCCATCTTATTTGTCCTCTCCGAGGTTCCCTATAATACAGGGCAAGTTTTTACCAGAATGTTTTCAACGGTTCTTTCTAAAGTGCTCAAGTTCACAAAAAGAAACAACCTCACCTAATCTGGTCACGTCAGAGCAGCAGAACCTCCTGGAACAGAACCAGTAAACGACCTCTCACCATCCCGCGCGCCAGCAGCTGAGCCGTTGGTACGGCGCGTTCAAAGTCACAGTTAGTGACACTGTTGTTACACCTGATCGGATAAACTTTGACCCCTTAAACAGCAACAAACATCCCAAATTACTTAATGGTAGTTGACTAATCCATCCAACAGAAGGTATAGCGTAGGACCTGCACGTGCTGCTGTAGCCGCCACCGTGTGACGCCACGGCCGAGAGGCGAGCAGAGGATTACCAGCCGCTCCTTAATTGGTTTTTCAAGGGATTTTTTTAGCCACTTGTCACTTGGATGTGAAGCGACTGAAGACGAGAACGCTGACACAAGAGAACGTCTCCATCTTGACAGACGGAGCCCAACTGGGGGAAACATAAAAGGCCCAACTCAACAGCGATGCTGCCGGTTGAGGAACTAAAGAGTTCAAGGCTAAAAACCACGACCATAAAACCGTCAACTACTTGGTGTGATCGTGCGAAGCAGCAGTCCCACTACTCCTAAGTTTTCAGAATCCTGGTTGACTTATGAAGAATGCAGCTTTCAGCTCATGTTGGTGTGGTTGACCTGACGGGATCACAAGTTCAAACTGAGCGAGTTGGCACCCAGGGTCAGCTGGGCGGAGGTGGGAGCTCCAGGCCGAGGCCATCAGAGCTCGGGATGCTGGAACCTTTCCCTCCCTCCTGCTGTGGAAATCAGTTTATTCTCTTTGATTGGGTTAATTGACACTTTTCTGTCTGCCAGCAGGGTTGTGCAAAAATATTTGAAGTCATTTTTCTAGGGTGTTGGTGGGGGGATCCTGGCCAGGTACCTGTGAGCCGCCCCTCACCTGCAGCCCTGCTGGGACCACTTTCACCTGCTGAGTCATCCAGGTGAGATGTGGATGCAGCAACTTTTGTATCGCGTTTGTGCAAATGATTGGAGAAGGAATCAAAGCTTCAATCACAAAAATTAGGACGATTTGAAAGCCAAGGACAGATTGGAATCAGCGCTGAATCCCTGTCAGAGCTCTGGTCACTGGTTAACCAGCAGCTGTTACCAAACAAGAACCATAATAGCTGGTTACCAGCCGGTCAGCTCTCCAAACAAGAACCATAATACTATCAGGACTACCATCATTACTGGTTTGGTTCCAGCGTCTTTCCTCTGCAAGGCAGTCATGGAACTTTGCTGCACAGGAATGAAGGGCAAAGGTCGCTGCGTCATCAGGCTACCGCGGAGGTCTGGAACCTCTTTTGATTGATTTTGAAACGCAAGAAGTTCGCATCAGACGAATCTGGAGACCTGAACTTGAGGCGCGGAAGTTACGTAAGCCGGCAGAGGAACCGCGCACAGGTGGGAAGAGGATGAAGAGATTTGCAGCTTTAGCCGGTAAAAGCACGGTCGGTTCTCCAGCTCTGATCCGGTCAACGACGCGCGGCTCTGGCGTGGTTTCTGTCAGATCAAAGCGTTGCAGAAGGCACGAGAGAAAGAGAACATAGCGACCCGGATGAAGTGGTAGAACTACATGAGCATCGTTTGTCTCGATGTTGGCCAACGGCACAAGTCACCCAGGGCGAATGTGGCTGGGGCCCCGGTGGCCCCTGGCAGGTGCCAGAGGACGCAGCGCGGGCTATGACGCACGGATGAACCAAAGCTCCGTCTACCGGAGCGCTCGTGCTGGTCGGAGCTCCAGCTCGTGAGTAGGAAAGAGTCTGGTCAGCGCGGGCCGGTCGTCGCCCGGTGCCCCGGGAGCTGGTGAACCGTCTCAAGCCACCGGGAGGTCACCCACCCGGGGGGCAGGTGCGTCCCGCACAGCAGCGTCAATACACGGAATCCCGACAAGCAGATTCCCTCACAGACCACCCCCCCCCCCCCCATTCAGCTCCAGTCAGGACGTCTCACCTGGAATTCTCCTCCGGCTCTCATGACGCGTTCAGGAACCTCACAGACCACCGATCCCATCGAGACCCGCTCGGACTCACGGGAGATCCTCAGACCGTGACTCTCGTGGCCGGTGTCCTCCGGTAGAGCTGCGCGCCGCCGGCGGTGCGCGCCGCCGTTCATCCTGGGCATTATCCGCATTAGCTGGAATTACTGGAGTCCAGGAGGGACGGATAGGAGGACACATGGAGCCGGCCTCCTATCACCGGACACTCCCACGACCGGGAGGGCGACACCTGCGGCTTCAAGCCAAATAACCTGTGGGAACGAGTTACGTCCCTGCTAAGAACACCTGGACTAAGGGAACAGGTTCTATGGGATGGTTCGTTTCCCCTCCAGGACTCATGTTCCGTTCTTCCTTCTTGATGTGAGACAGAAGTGAACCACGATGGCGGCAGCCTCGGACCGGGAGAGTACAGAGAACTACAGTAGTTAGACAGAACTACCATGTTTACTTAGTAACAACTAGTAAAACACTTATTAGCCTACTGATGACGTGATTGACAGGGTGAGTCACGAGCGCCACAGTAACGTCTGTCCCAGGCTGTCATAGGCGAAGTGACCCAGATTAACACACTGTAATCTGCAGATTAACCGTCAGGATCTGTGACCACTTGAGTTTAGTTTGGCCAGAGGGGTTTCATCATGCTGCCAACCTCACCAGTCTCTCTCCCTCTCTCTCTCCCTCTCTCTCTCACACACACACACACACACTGTTCAAAGGGCTTATTTTGTCCATCAGTGGTGCAAGAACTTCTCATTTTGGGTCAAAGACAAACACGTGCACCAACCGCGGGTGGACAGTCGCGGCTCTCCTGCTTGGACGTTCTGGCAGCCTGCAGCTCTCAACTGCTACTTGAGACGCACCCACAGATTATAAACCTGAAGGAGACGACCACTCAACTCCAGCTTCTCCACAGATATCAGACATTTGCAATCGATGCCCTTTCCGCTCCTCCGGGGGTTCCGTGTCAGCTCATTCCACTCAACCCTCTGGCTGCCCCGCAGGCAGGCAGCGCCGTGTGGTTCTCCGTTGGAGCCTCTGTTCCAGCCCTCACACCTCCACTCAACCTGAGACTATCAGGAATGTGGAATCACTTAAAAAGAGAAATGAAAAGATGAAAACTAGGCGACATTTTTGGGACTTTGAGACCTCACATTTAATTTGAAGACTATTTGAAGCCTAAGATTCATTTGAGGCTTTTCTTTGTACACAGTAGGAACATTCCTTCATAATTTATGGGTCTGAGACTCAGATATGACAGCATTTATTTATGACAATAACCTCAAAGAAAGGAAGTGCTCAGGTGACACTGATGGTTCAGTCCGTCCACGAATCCCACGAGAGGCCGAGGTCCCTTCACTCATTCACACGCCGCCTCATCCGTTCACTCAGACTTAAGGGATCTTTTGAAAAGTCCCGAACAAATGGCGTTTCACTTCCACTTTACACCTCACGAGGCGACAGTGAGTGCAAAGGTGCCACCACGGTGCTCACAGAAGCTGGAGTTATGCTCATGAATCCCTCTGAGTCGCAGCTGCGTGACGCCGCTCTATGAAGGAAGCTCCTTCTGGCTGCCAGTGACGGTCTTGATCCGGTGAGTCGTGCAACATAAATTGAGAGGAGAGTTTCACTGCCACTTCATGCTAAGGAAGTTAGCATGAATTTGTTGAACACAACAACCGTGTAACTGTGGCAAAGCGATCTTCTGCTCTGCTTCAATCTAAGAGTAAAAAATCAGCAGCTGCTGTCCGACGCTCTTCATCCAGCGGTGGCGTGGAAATGTGCGGTTGGTATCAGTTGTGACAGACCAGGATGATGTCATTCTCTCAGGGACCAGGGCGCTGTTGGATCATAAGCTCATGCTAAACAAGTTCGTGCCCCCATTTTCTACAATAACAATGAAGACCACAGCACTGGGGTTGGATGCTGCCCCCTGGTGGTCTAGAGTAAAACATGATGTTCAAGGATTGAAAGAAGCAGCTTTCTCTGAGCACAAAAGGGAAAACTTGAGTGGGAACTTCCTGTCAGCATCCGCCGCCACATTCCCACCTCACTCAAGTCCTCCCTTGTCACTATGGAACTATGTGGCCTCTTCTGATTTAGGGGCGTCCTCCGTGCCGCCATCTGGGCTTTGCTGTTTCATGTACTGCTGCAGCAGCATGGACAGGCGGGCCGGGTGGTGCTGCAGCATGGACGCCGTGCAGGAGCTCAGCAGCGTCAGTCCGCTGACCAACTGGCCCCGGGCGACCGCCATATCCGGCAGTTTGGAGTAGCCAACTAACCCAGGAACACTCAGCAGGGTGTGGTCTATGCAGGCTCCTGTAGAGGGAGGGGCAACGCAGATGTCAATCAGCCTCCATTTCAGAGTTGTGTTTCACCTTCTGCTTGTCATGAATTCATTGTAGTTTTACATTTGGTCTCCTGGTGTCTCCAGTCTGCTGATCTGACTTCATGAAGGAAAGCCTGTTACATCTGCAGCCATTTCTCCCTGTTTCATCACATTCCTGCTGTTCTGACACATTTAATAAATGTTTCTCTGCAGAAACATGAAAGAAGGTCTGTAGTTTATCAAATAACTGTTGAGCCGTTGTCCCACCAACAGTCAGATTGGAAATGGTCACCGTTAGCGTACAAGGGCTGGGAGATAAAAGCAAACAACTACAAAACGTTTTAGAAAGAGTTGAGCAACCCAGAGATTTACTGTGAAGGAACGCAGTTCTCAGTTCTTGACACCGTATTTTGAAGAAAATTCCACATTTTCAAGGATTCATCGGAAGCCTGAATGTCCCTGGAGGGAACGACGGCGGCCCGGGCAGATCTAGGCTTGGATTTATCTCTCTGTTCAGGAAGGGTCATACTGAGCATGTGCAAACATTCCAGATTAACATGTGTATTGTAAGCACGGACACATGGATGCCAGTCAACCTACCGAGGAGCGTCATCTGGGGGGCCGCGAACAGGGCCTTCAGCAGCTCATTCACCTTCGGCTCTTTACTGACAAAGAGCACCGTCGGGCCGCTGAAGAGAGGAGCCATGTTGCAGTAAACGCTCTCGTTCAGAAACAACCGCATCACCTGCGAATGAGCGCGACAGACAATTAGATTCCCTCCCAAGACCAATGAAATCATGGAAAATAAACCAACGTGCTGAACTCTTCTTCTGCTGGTTCTTTTATTCATCGGCAGGTGACCTGATGAATTGAAAATGGATGCTGACAGCAGAAGGCAAAAGTCTGCCAGGGGCCGTGAACGACTGGATCAGAAAAACAAAAAAGGTATGATCGGGTTCAAACGAAAATCAATATATTCATTAATTTTACCTGATTGGGGAAGAACTTGACGGAGATCTCGTTTTTCGTGAGTCTTTGCCTGAGAAGCAACATCTCTTCATGTCTGATGGAGTTGTTCTGAGCCACCGCCACCATCTTATTCTCCTGGAACAGCGCCGTCAGGTCCCGCTTCATCAACCTGACCAATCCGCTTTCCTGACACAAGGCAGAAAAGAACTGGACTTCACAAAAGTGCTGAAAGGCACCATCACTCTTTGAAAGCAACCAGTTAGTTGAAGTGTAAATTGACTGGCATGACTGCACATAGGGGACAACTGGAGTGAGTGTATTCATGGTTTAAGTCTCTGCATGTGGTTTCAATGTGTCGTCCTACTATGCATGGATGAATGCTGTTCTACTTCTACTCCTGAGTACTTTACGACTGAGCCCACTCCTGACGTGCCCACGCTTCACGTTGCAAACATCCGGTTGCTGAGTGACTTCTGAGACCAGCAGGACGTGAGAGACGCTTGTTACCTCCCAGGTGGCCTTGAGGGGCACTGGGTAGGCGCCTGGAGGGACCCCCCGCGGCGGGGGGATGTACTCGGTCACCGCCATGAGCTTCTTTTTCAAGATGTGCATCGGTCTCCGGTGGCGGGTCACGGCCTTGGAACCGTGCCGGACACTCTGAGCCAGTGGGAGCCATCCTGAAAGACAAGACACCAGTTCTCACACCAGCTAATAATGTTAGCCAGCTAATAGCGTTAGCTCCTCCAGCTCAGCTCTGCTAGCATCGGAAGCGTTCAGTCTGCTAGATCAGCGCTTTAAAGGAAGCTAAGCTTACGTTGCTAGCACGAACACAAACACGCTACCAGGTGATACGCTGCTGCCAAACTGTGACTAGCAAACTTAAAACTGAACTGGAACAAAGAGCTCAACATTACCTTGTTTGGGCAGCGCTTTTCCACACAAGGTCGCCGCCATATTTGACAGGAAGCTTTAATCCGGACGTGACGTAGTATTGAATGCAGCATTCCGAGCCGTGCCGGTAAAGACAAAAATTAAAAGGCATTACGATGAGAAATCCTTTCAAGTAGCTACTTCCAGTCTGTTTGGCTATTTTAATTCTCTTAACAGGTGATTATTAAGAAATATAGATGGAGTAAATCATCAGCATGAGCTTGCATCGAAGTGTAGCTCACTTGAGTGCCTTTCAGTAGCCATTGTATCTCCAGCTCATTAAAGTTCAAGCGAAATGTGAGATTTCATAATTTTCGGAGGTTATTATATTGTCTGATGTTTTCTTAAAAAATAGATAAACCACCGACTTTGTATACAACATGGCGGCTCACGTCTGTCACTCTTGAATATTCATTTGTTCGACGTAAACTGAACGCACCGTCATCGGCTCCCTTGAAATACTTTATTTTACACAAACAACCACAGATTTGTGATCATCTGAATCTTAAATATGATGCTTTAGGTTTTTAAATATCTCTTTGTGTCGGGTTCTATCTCGGTATTTTTCTCCGTTACAAAACTCTTCGCTCGCTTGCATAATATTTGACGTCAGCTCAAGTGCGCAGTGACGTCGGCGGCCGCTGACAAGCATGAGAATCGCGCTCGGTAAACGTTTCTTGGGGTATATCTCTTTATTTGACGGCAATCTTGCGGGTCCTGCCTCTCTGACTGCGTGTGAGCGGAGCGTTTTTGCACATTTTTACAGCGGAGAATCCAAGAGCGGTGGCGCCGGGATGGACCTGAGTGACATGAGGAAGAAGTACAAAGGAGACGAAGACGTGAGTCCGTCAGGCTGCAAGGGCATGAATGATAGGTAGTCGATAGATGCGGGAACGTTGCAGCTGGGGGTTGAAGTCGTCTGACTGCTGGAAGGACGCCTGCGTGACCAGGAGACACCGCACCAGAGACCGCGCAGACCCGCAGAAAACCACTGTGTAGGGGGCCCTGGAGGGGCCATGCATGTATGTGTGTGTGTGTGTGTGTGTGTGTGTGTATATATATATATATATATATATATATATATATATATATATATATATATATGTGTGTATAATTTGTTGTGGTATCAGAAAATTTTTCTGTCTCCAGGTTCTCTTCAGGGTTCTGTAAAAAAAAAAAGAAGCTTTATTTCAGGGACGTGAGGCATTTAGGGCCCGTCCAAGGTTCGTGTGATTGTGTCTGTCTCCTGCCGCGTTCATGGACAGTTGGTTCTTTTTTGACAGTGCTTCGAGGAGAGTCAGCTTGTGTCCCTGGACCCGATAAAGCAGTTTGGAAACTGGTTCGATGAGGCCACAAAGTGCCCTGAAGTCGGGGAAGCCAATGCGATGTGCATTGCCACGGCAACCAAGTAGGTGGAAGAACGTCTGCAGCACCTCGGAGACAGTAGAGAACGTAGTTGAGGCAAAGCCATCAAGTTGGACTTCTAAAATGGTGTTTAATTACAAAAAATAAAAGCTCCTCATTTATGACATCATTTCCTGTCCATACAGTTCAGTCGCTTTCATCTGTGAAACCACACGCATGTTAACGTTGGCTCCTCTCAGTATCAGGAAGTGTCGGAGGATTTAGTCCCAGCACTCCTCAGCCCTCTTGTCTCCCTGTCTGTCCAGAGACGGACGTCCATCCGCTCGCATGGTTCTCCTCAAAGGTTACAGCAACGAAGGCTTCCGCTTCTTCACCAACTACGAGAGCCGGAAAGGCAGCGACCTGGTCAGTAACTGGTCGCTCCGCCCTGAGTGGCCTGAGGACGCGATGTCAGCATGCTGACTGGCAGGAAAGGCACATCTCACTCACTGGTGTGTTGTGTCCACAGGAGGAGAATCCCTACGCTTGCCTGGTCTTCTACTGGGAGCCGCTGAACAGACAGGTAGAGGAACCTTCACCTTCACCTGCCAGCTGCTTAACTGTCTGACTGAGCCTGACTGAAGCTGATTGGCTTGGTAGATCCGTATCGAGGGTGCGGTGGAGCGGATCCCCTACCAGAGCTCTTGTGATTATTTCCACTCCCGGCCGAAGAGCAGCCAGATCGGGGCTGTGGTGAGCAGACAGAGCACGCCGGTCCCCAACAGAGATGTAAGAGCCAGAACCGCCACCGTGCAGACGAGGAGAACCTGCTGGAGTCTCACCTTTGATTTGTCTTTCTTTAGTACCTGAGACAGAAAAATTTCGAACTGGAGGAGAAGTACAAGGATGGCCAAGTGCCGATGCCTGACTACTGGTGAGTTTGACCCTTGTCTTCCTACACAAACAGACCATAAGCTTTGATTCCCTTTGTAAAGACGCCAGCAGCAGAAATACTGATGTCGTCAGCCCTCGTCAAAGTCCAGTTACTGAAAGGGGTTTTCCACCACTGCTCAGCTCAGACGAAGTCTGAGGAACTCACCGGAAGGATTCTTTGTTTCAGTTTCACCTCCTGTAGGTTTCCCTCCTTCGTCACTTCTTAGTGCCTCCAGAATGCAGGAAGAACCAGACATGTACATTTTGCTAGAGGCTAATGGAGACTGATGCTAACAAGACCCACCAACAATGGGGATCAAACTCAGGAGAAGAGTTCTGGTTCAGTTCTACAGGAAAGTTAGTCTAGTTAGTTGTTTTTTTAACTCAAATCAAAGAGTTTGTGTATCTTTTTCCGAGTACAAGGCAAAAACCTATTTGGTTGAAGTATCACTTCATAATCTCGCTCAGTGTCCATTCATTTCAACTCAAATACCGTGAGGTTCCTTCAAGCCTTCTCAGCAGTGGCGTGCTGTGTTTTGCCGGCAGGGGCGGCTACCTGGTCAAGCCTGACTCGATCGAGTTCTGGCAGGGTCAAACCAACCGACTTCACGACCGCATCGTCTTCACCAAACCGAAGGAGGGCCAGACGGAGCTGGGAGAGTTCCAGCACAGTGCCGAGGGGGGCTGGGTCTACCAGCGACTGTCCCCTTAGACCCCCCTTAGACCAGCAGACAGAGGTCCAGACCAGGAGCCGGCCCTTATTACCTCATTCAATGTTGCTGCTCAGAGAATATTCAGATTATCAGTCATTCTGGGTGTCAGCTGGTAAACTAACACGTCACAATTTCCACATGAAACGTTCATGCTGCTGATGGGAGGTTAAACTGCAGCTGGTCTGGTTAAACAGTACCAGGCAGTAAACGGTGGCTGACCAGCCAGGGCCTGGTGGGAAGGGTGTCACCTCCTGACTGGTGATGTAACCGCTTGTTTGACAGGTGTCATTTCCTTCTAGTTGGACTTGATTATTCTAAAAATGGAGACGATCATTTGAGTGTTGTCGTTGTTTTGAATCAGTCGGATTCAGACGTGTTCTGACGTACCTCAGGACTTTCTTAGCCCTCTGTTTAGTCTGACAGGCAGGAGCCCGAGTCTGAGGGTTTGCAGGAGCAGGAGGTACCGTCCACATCTGAGTCAACTTGTGTTTGTACTACTTCAACTTTCTCCACAGGAACAAAAGTTGTTCTCTAATCCGTCCCACCTCCTCAGCGCCCTGGCGTGTCGCTGGTGTTGCTCAGGTTCCACCTGTTCATGTTCGAGTTGATCGTTCAGACGGAGGGAGGTGGTGTCATCATTGATGTCCCCTGAAATCTGACTTGCTTGTCTCTGAGTTTGTCTTCTTTGAGTTGCGACGCCTGCACAGTGACGCGTTTCCGCCTGGAACCTTGGTAGCTGGGCTCAGCGGACTTGATTGTCGCGGTCGATGCATTTAACTGCCTTTTAATTGTCAGATTAAAAGAGCTGATGATGATTTTGTGCCAAACGTGTGTAATATGTGCCGCGTGTCTGATGGAGTCTGGTCGACACTGACAGAGTAATAAAATTTAATTTGTAACACTGTGAAAGTGCAGTTTGTGGCCAGCAGATGTCAGCGGTGAGGCAGCCGAGATCCTGGATGGAGGCGGAGGAGCCAGCAGGCCCACGGTCGAACACCTTATTGTTATGATGATGATGATTGTTATTATTATGAATAATATTATTATTATTATTATTATCAAAACGAATGGTCATGCGGTCACAGCGTGTTCCCTGAGGGGGGGTCCAGGTGAGATGAAAACATGATTTCATGAATCAGCTTTTCTGACCTCAGTCTCATCTTTCTCCATCTCCGGCTTCTGCGCTCAGCAGCCGGCAGCTCAGCGTCTCCTGCTCCAAGAATCGGTGTCCGCCTGAAGAAGCTCGAGTGCTGGACGGTCCGGTAAACGGACGTTTGAGTCCCAGCTCACGGAGACGTTCACGACTGCTCCGTCCTGCAGGCAGCTGCTCGCTGGCTGTCCCCTCCTCATTTAACGAAAGTATCAGAGAGTCGGGAACCTTCTAGCTCACACAAAGTAAAATTAAAAAAAAGTGCGCCTACTTTTTTAATTTATCAAAAACAAAATACAATTTTTTTCATGAAGTTTCAAAAGGATTATATAAACAATAAAAGGATGTGTCGCCAATATGGCGACACATTCACAGAAACTGTCCTGCAAAATCACGCCGTCCTTTACTTCCATCACAGAACACAATCAAGGTTTCAGGCAGTGAGTTTGGACTGGACGTGTACGGAAGCCCATTCCTGTCAACTAAAGAAAAACAAGGGAAAAAAGTAGCCTTGAGAACTGGTAGCTGGTGGTTTATAATCATACACAAACAGGTGTAAATATCACAATGTAAAAATTCACTTCGAGATGAAAAAAGTATATAAGAATGTCAGACTTATTCAATGAAACGGGTCGTGATTATCTGAGTTTGAGATCACCAACGATGAAATGATAACTCGTGATTACTTTTCACGTCAAGCTTGAATTTTAATCAGAAGAATTTACATTCGGTCTAACAATTCTTACTCATTATTTCATAACTGAGACTTTTTGATCACATAAGTTAAACATTTCAATTTGAACTCTGCCTTTCTCGGGACTAACTTTTATCTTTTTTCTCAGTTTGGTCGCGAGCCCCCGCCCTCCTGGCAGGACATGAAGGGAGCTTTCATTCTAAAAACTCCTGCAAAGTAAAAAAACAACAACCCAAAAACGCAATAATATTTGCTCTTCATTCGTGGGAGCGTTTGTGGAAGGTTGGTCTCGATAAATCAGTGTGAACACACACACACACACACGTTAGGGACATAAAACCATCTGAACCGCCAGAGACGTGTGTCACATGTTTGGATCATGGCGGTTTGTTTAGGCGTGTTTAGTGCCACTTGGGCGCGGCGACACGTGTTCGTCCACCTGCACGTTGCAGCAGCCGTGCCAGCACGCATGCATACAGGTGACACGTCGCAGTTGCGGTCAAGCGTGTGCAGCCGCGTACTACTTCTCCATCTTCTTATGGTTCTCATCACTGAGGTTGTGTTCCACAAACAGGGCCGGGTTCTCGGCCAGCGTGGCGCGGATCTTCTTCTTCTCCTTGAAGCGACCAGAGTGGGACACCTTGACGTGACGACCTTTGGTGGAAGATTTATCGACAATCTTCTCCAGACGGGCACTGAAGTGACTGTCCGTGTGTTCTGGAGCAGGATGAGCATCCTGGTGTTCTTTGTTCCCAGTGTTTGTGCCGTACTCAGCCGGGATCTCGTACAGAACCTTGGACTCAGATTTCTTTTTGCGTGAGAAGGTCAGCTTCCACCAGCTGGGGTCGGCCATGTCACCACGAGGCTGGAGGACGGACCTGGAGGGCACAGAGCACCCGATTGGGAGAGTTAGTCGATCACTGGATCACACATGATCATAACAAGCACGCAGGAGGAGGAGGAGGAGGAAGAGGAGGAGTTTCCTCTCACATCAAAACAAGATCTCACGTGCTGAACCATCCGAGTCCATCAGGACACCAGGATGGAATCAGAGGTTGAGTGTTCCCATCAGTTTCCTCGGCAAATACACACTGATGTCATGCGTGTACATGTGAATATTCATGGACGTCAAGATTTGTTTCCTGAGCACAAAGACGTGAACCCAGCAGAGCTTCTGGAGGAAAGGTGCCAAATGTCCTGAACCTCTTTACAGAACATTAGAAATTCCCTGCTGGTTTAGAAAGTCCTGGGAACGTTAAGAACACGAGCCATGTTGGAGAACATTCAAGGACCATTCAGGATGTTCCATGATGGTTTAGGAACGCATCCAAGTCATTCCCTCAAAGGTCTTCACACGAGAACGTCCTCTGAAGCACAAACACAGTCTTTTTTTACCTGAGTTCTTGAACCGTCTACAGGAGACATGGAGCGTCCAGTGGTTGGTTGTTTGGAGTCTGGACATGAAACCGCTCACAAAGAGGATGTGTAAAGGTTTGAACTGCGACTGAGTCACTCTGCTGCCATGACATCACCGCATTGTCCACTCACAACCACAGAGGACTCCTGGACGTCAACGTCCTCAGATGGAGGACAGTAATTATGGATGACTTCTTTTCATCAGGGCTCATCTCCATGATTAGGAGGTGTAAGCTGACGGGGGAGGTCACCTGACACCGAGAGCATCTGAACGCTATCGCCTGTCGCTGCCATGAGATCTCATATGAAGTCAGAGGAAAACACCTGATGAAAGTTGGTCTAATGAGCTCAGAGGCGTCGTGCATACCTGAGCCTCTGGATGTCCTATTGATTTCAGACGCAGTATTAAAATGTCTCAAAGCACAGGCAGCAAGAACCTGTGACAGGCTCTGAGCTCCTGGGTCATCCATTAACCTGCGCTCCAGGTGACTGACCAACTCATCGAATGGATCACAAAAACTGTTCATTTAAATTTGACAACGGCGTTTGTTACCTCACTGATTCAAGATGTGGTGCAGCTTTCTAAAAAATGTTGAAATGAAAATAAAACTGGTCGTTTATAGGTCAGTGTGTCTGGGTCATGGGAATTTCACCTTTCCTATTTATACTTAAAAAAAGTTCTGTTCTTGTGATTCCAAATGAATGTTTTCCTAAACGAACAGAATTCTTTAAGAGAGCAGACAGAGGCTCAATGGCAGAGGAGCAACAAGGACTGTGGGGAAGCTACGTGAGCTAACATTAGCAGTCGGGCTGGGCGGGTAATCCCAAGACTGTCATAGGGTTGAGGTGTGTTTGTAGTACAACAGGAAGTGGTCATCTCCTGGTTCCTCCACCAACAGGAAGTGGTCATCTGCTGCTTCCTCCACCAACAGGAAGTGGTCATCTCCTGGCTCCTCCCCCAGCAGCCAATAGGATCGCTCCATGTGACTGTGGTGATTGAACCAGTAAATCAGCTCTGGTGAACAAAAGTTGATGATCTTCCAGGTTCAGTTCATCAGGATCATCTTCACTAATGAACCCTCTGATGATGCTGGAAGCCTGGATGCTACGTTAGCAGTGCTAAGCTAACGTTAGCCTATGAAGGAGCTACACCAGGGTCACTGGTGGATCTGATGTAGAACTGAACCTCCACCATCCGCCGGTCTGGTGTTTACTGGTGGATCTGATGTAGAACTGAACCTCCACCATCCGCCGGTCTGGTGTTTACTGGTGGATCTGATGTAGAACTGAACCTCCACCATCCGCCGGTCTGGTGTTTACTGGTGGATCTGATGTAGAACTGAACCTCCACCATCCGCCGGTCTGGTGTTTACTGGTGGATCTGATGTAGAACTGAACCTCCACCATCCACCGGTCTGGTGTTTACTGGTGGATCTGATGTAGAACTGAACCTCCACCATCCACCGGTCTGGTGTTTACTGGTGGATCTGATGTAGAACTGAACCTCCACCATCCACCGGTCTGGTGTTTACTGGTGGATCTGATGTAGAACTGAACCTCCACCATCCACCGGTCTGGTGTTTACTGGTGGATCTGATGTAGAACTGAACCTCCACCATCCACCGGTCTGGTGTTTACTGGTGGATCTGATGTAGAACTGAACCTCCAACATCCACCAGTCTGGTGTTTACTGGTGGATCTGATGTAGAACTGAACCTCCAACATCCACCAGTCTGGTGTTTACTGGTGGATCTGATGTAGAACTGAACCTCCACCATCCACCAGTCTGGTGTTTACTGGTGGATCTGACGTAGAACTGAACCTGCTGATGTCTCCAGCTGCTGGGAACCGCAGACCTGCTCTCAGGCATTTCAACAAAAACCTTCTGACGTCCGGAGACGAGGTAATCAGACACTCGAAAGTGAGAGAGACTTCAGGTCTTTGGGACTCCTTCACACACCAGTAAATCAGGTTTAGAGTTTCTCTTGTTTTGTAACTAATGTGTTAAATAAATGTGATCCCAGCTCTCATTTGTGTCTGATTGAGCAGCTCTGGGTACCAACCTTAAGCAGACAAGTCACAGCTGTAATCACTCTGTAAGACGTCTCACTGGTCTTCTGATCATGAAAACTCCCCTGGAATTACTTCTTGTTTGATTAAATATACAGCAGTCGCAGCTCAAGAGGGCAGGCAGAAGTAATCCAGTCCTCTTTTTTCTGTGGTTACTTTATCTCAGAGCACCTATGCAAATAGAGAGCACATGTCCTCTGCAGAAACACCCATCTGGTTCTTATCTGAAGCAACTGGCACATAAAAGTAGAACGAAGGTCGAAGACACAGTGCATAAACAAGTGATGTGATTTTTGATTGACTGAACCGTAACGTCTGAAGCTCTCTTGTGTCAGAGTGGTTCGGTCTGTGGACTATGTGATGCTTCCTGGGCTGTGCTGACAGATGATGTCGCAGAGCGAGCAGGGGTCTGGTGGCCTTGGCAACAGTCTAGAATCTAGAATGAAGTCATTTTAAAGCTGGATTCAACTCGTGGTTCATCCTCAAGCAGGCAGGCTGCTCCCACAGCCTCGAGCAAACGAACGGACCAACTTAACAGCACTTTGGCTCCACGTAAACAGAGAAAATATCTGTGCGATACACTCACATATTTCCTTTGTTTGACTTAGATATGACCTTTGAGACAAAAGGCCCTGTTGACATAAAGGAGGCCCTCCATCGTTGGCTTTAATAAGTTACTGTGTATTCGGTTGTGTGTGGCTGAGCCGCTCAGCAGAGCCTCACTGACCACAGCAGGAAAAGAACACCGTGGTCACGCTGGGAAATCACTAACCAGCCACAAAGCCTCAGAAGAGGCAGGGGGGGTCCACGCCGCCCCCACAGCCGAGCCGAAGCACCATTAGACTCTCAGGTTTCAGATCCACTGACCCGTAGCAGCAGAGTAGGAGGGTCTGTGGCTGGATCTTAAGTCAACTTACACCAATCTAAGTGTCTATAAGTACTTTATTGTTGCACATTTTCAAATAAAATAACGTTTATAGTCCTGAATGTTCACTTTCAGGAATTTATCAAACATTTGCAAGCACACATTCAAATATTTCTCTTGAAATTAATTTGAAAACAAGCATTTCCTTCTTCTCGTCTGTCATCCTCTGAGTTAAAAAAAACAAACACTCTAGTGAGCTTTGACGCAGCACCTCCAAAGCTCCACTGGAACTTGGGTCAACAGAACCAAAGGTTTGTTGAGGACTAGAAGAGCGACTGCTGCTACTGATGATGAGGAGGAGGAGGAGGATTCCTGCTGGACACACCAGCATCCTGGACCTGAGCTAGCTGATGCTAACACTTCCCACCCACTACCAGCCATTGTGCTAAGCTAACTAGTCTGGACCTGAGCTAGCTGATGCTAACACTTCCACCCACTACCAGCCATTGGGCTAAGCTAACCAGCCTGGACCTGAGCTAGCTGATGCTAACACTTCCACCCACTACCAGCTATTGGGCTAAGCTAACTAGCCTGGACATGAGCTAGCTGATGCTAACAGTTCCCACCAAAAGTGGGCGTGTTCCTTTAAAATCAATAAAAATTGATTGAATCCAATGTAAGGTCGTCACAGTTATAACATATCCACAACATATTTATTCATGTATTTGAATGTGCTATGAGTATAATCATTGTAGAATATTTCATGAGACTCCATCTTGTGTCTTGTTTGCTCCAAACTCCCCATCATAGTTTCCCATCCAGCAAGATCTGTCCAGCCAAGAGTCCAAACCCAAACATGTTAAAACCAAGACAATGAGGGGAAGGCAGCTCCTTCCATCAGTTGATGATGCTTTCCAGCAACATGTAGTAATGATGTCGTATCTCCATGGCTTGTCATGATGACTTTGTACAAATATGAACAAACTGCACTCGAGAGATCTTTTTTTCCACCATGAATCAGTAAAGTTTTTCTTTTGGTTCAGTTGAACTGTGTCGTTGCTACCAGAGCAGCTTCACCACTGAGCCTCTTTAAAGCACGAAAATTATTCATCTGTTACGGCAGTAACTGCTTATCTGTAGAGTTGCTAATCAACTAAAACACGCTGACCAAGTGTCAGAGCTGTGGAACCTTGATGAAGGTTAGAGGAGCATGAAAACATGAAGGGCAAACCTCTAATGGGTTCCAGACTTTCTTTCTCTCTTTTTTGTTTTCTAAATGTGTGAGAATCTAAATAGGACACAACAATAAATCCTTATTAGTGGACTTTCTTACCGTGGTGACGACAAGCTGGTTGTCTAGATGTCAGACTGTCCCGTCATCCTGACAACTTCTTCACCTCCTTTCTGAGTTTTCTGCTCGTTGACAGGTGTAGCATCTCCTCCTGGCCGTGCCTCCGCCTTACCTCCAGCATGCACGCGCGCGCGCACACACAACTTAGTCCCGCCCAGTTCAGTGTGCAGCCAGGTGATTCAGTTTCCTCCTGAAGAAACCTGAGAGGAGAGAAGCCCTCCAAATTGTCCAAACTGCAAATAAATTCGCTTCATCAGACACGCTTGGAAAACAACCCCATTTTAATGTGGAATTTGGACTCAGAATAAAGTTCCATGTGTGTTTGAATTCCAGTGCATCTCACTGTAACCTGCTGTAAGAAAAGATCCCCGAGGAAGGGAGGTGAGCGTCCCTGCTGCTTTGCATCTTTGGTGTTAAATCACACACAAATCAGGCTCACATTCAAACGGCATAAAACGAGGCCATGAAGAGATTCTGCTGCTGCTGCTTCAACACATGAAGGCCAGAAGTGAAATCTTTGACTGACAGAAAAGCTGAGTAAAGCAGCCGGACATCAAAGGTAAAACTGGACGTTTCAGGGTGAAGACAAGTTGAGGGAACTCATTCGATAAGTGAGTCACCTCCTCGGTATTTACAAAGCATTCATTTACATCAATATTTTCAACATTTGAACTTCATACTCTAAATAAATACCCTATATTGTACTAAATCAAAGCATCTTCTTACTGAATTCTCTGCATGGTACATTTTGTTGATGTTTTGGACAGTTTTGTGTAACAATAGTTTATTTTTCGTGTTTGCTTAAGTGATAATATCGCCCTCTATGGGTGAGATTCAATGGCGCAGCAAACCAGGAAGACGTTCACCAACCAGGAGCGGCACTCAGCATTCTGAGCTGTGATTGGTCACTTGTGGCACGAGGGTACCATGGCCTCCTCCTATTGGTCGTCACTCTCCTAACGTGTCATAAACAAGTGAACGGATGGTGGCAACAACCCTGAATAGCTTCCCCCCCCCTAAAAACAGAAATAAATGTGAAATGAAGCTATAAATTATTTTTTTGAAACGGAGAAAGACAATGGAGGTAAGCTAACAGAAGCTAGCACGCTAGCTAGCTGTCCGATTACGTCACAAACATTTTCTAAATCTTAGAGCGGAAAGTAGCTGCGGTTCATCTCTGTTCTCTAAAGAATTTCTCGCTGTTTTCTCAAATTCAACAGAACATACAAAACCTTCCCATCGACATTCAAACAAGCAAACTGTCGGGTGAGTCAAAGTTCCCAAGAGTGGATTCGGTTCGTGTGTGAAAGCTTCCACGGTTCTTGTCCCGCTGGCACTCGGCACACGAGCACACGTTGCAGCAGATGGAGTCATTATTGAAAGTAAATAATCACTAATGAAGCCATTATTAAACGGCTTTTGTTCATAAAGTACATAAAACCCACTTGGTGAACGCCAGCGGTGACTGGAGAGGGAAGTGTGCGTGTTTGTGTCGTCCTTGTTGAGTTACTGAGGAACCTTCGGCCTCCTTGGTGAATATTGGATTTATTATCAGCAGAAAACCTGACATAAAATGGGAATACACATAAAGAATACGACGTATTTATTATACAAGTCCTCCTGACATTAATCGTCAAATTGAATGATGGAAATAATTTAGTTGCATCGCTATTCTGAATAAACACACACACACACACTTTTCAAAGGGTTTAACTTTGAATTGTACTTCTTTTGTGCTTCAAATCACTGATAATTGAGCCCTCATTTTCAAACTTAACGTATCAGATGCATCGGTCCTGATAAATTAAATCTTTGTTTGGACAAAATAGTCCTGATCATGAGTTTCGTCAGATGTTCAAAGTTCTCAGGGACATCAGGAATGGACTTGGTGCGCTTTGCCTTCAGTCTAAATCTCGTTCATGTTCTCTGCGAGTGACCCCGCCACATTGTTGGGTGACGTGTTCTCAGACTGGCTGCTGGATCGACGTCACTGCAATATCAAATGGCAGAGTGTCGTGAAGACGATCAGAGAGAAGATCAACGCCGCCATCCAGGACATGCCGGAGAGTGAGGAGATCAAGCAGCTTCTCTCCGGCTCTTGTAGGTCTCCTTCAGCTCTGGTTCTTACGGTTCCACTTTTAATGTATTGCATAGAAGTTATATTTTGACCTGCTTGATGCACAACGAGCATCATTCAGCACAGAAACGACCTCAGAAATGTCAGTAAATGTAGTTGAACTGCCTTGTAGATTTGTGACATCATCGGGGAGTTAATTGATTCTCGTGTGGTGATGATTAAAGAGAGGAACCGGTTCCGGCTCATGTCTGAGTAAAAGTTACTGAAGTTTTTCAGGGGATTTATGTTGCATTTGTTCTGTGTGCTTCTGACAGATATTCACTACTTCCACTGCTTGAGAATAGTGGAGATTCTGAAGGGAACAGAGGCGTCATCCAAGAACATCTTTGGCAGATATTCATCTCAGAGGATGAAGGTGGGCGGAGTCCAACGAGCCTGTGGCATTAATGAATTTATTTATGTTCCACTTCCATCAACTGCTTTTGTCATGGTGTATTTTTCATTCTTTTAGGACTGGCAGGAGATTGTTTCCCTCTATGAGGCTGAGAACGTCTATTTAGGTGAGTGAATCAAGAGCTGTGTTCATCCTGGCCTTCCTAAGTCTGGGCCTAATGGTTAGTCTCGGATCAGGAAGGAGTCAGTCCACCTGAGCCTGAGAAGACGTGGATCATACCACACAAGGAGCTCAACCGAAGTTTTTCTGAAGTTTAGCAGTTGTTAGCATCTGTCTCCGTTAGCTTCAAGCTAAACATACGTGGCTGGTTCTTCCTGCAGTCTGAAGGAGGGGAAAAAATGTGTTTGAAACCTGTTCGTGGGTACGAGAACCAGATTTGGTCCAGAGGTCCCAAGAGCCTGACCCAAACTGAAGACTTCGAGCATGTCAGTAGCTTGTCGATCCAAACTCCAAAACAAGCATTTAAAATGTCGCCTTCTTGTTGTCCGATGTTAAGCAGTTGGTCATGATGTTGATCTGCTTTTTACAAGTAAATCCCAGTCCACACTCACATCCTGCACTGCTGCTCATCCAATCACTTGAACATCACTTTCACCATTTCAATGGACGTCTGATGACGTGACAGACCTCCACCAGCAATATGGTTGTCAGTCGTAGTTGACCAAAATGGCGAGAGGAAATGAGGTATCTACAGTAGATGGAGGTCATGTGCACTCGTCTGTAGGATCTGCTTCAAACTCCTCAAAGATGGACCAGTTGGTGGTGAGTCCTGGTCTAAATCGTTCTCTGATGTCAAGCTTGTGTGTTCTGTGCCTGGCAGCGGAACTGGCCAGCCTGCTGACCCGTAACGTGAGCTACGAGGGTCCGGCTCTGAGGAAGCAGGTGGCCAAAGCCAAGCAGCTGCAGCAGGAGCTGAGCCGGCGGGAGCTGGAGTGCCGCAGCTCTGCTGCGGACCTGCGGGAGCGCTACTACGCTGCCTGCAAACAGTATGGCATCAGAGTGAGTACCTGCACACACAACCGCAGGGTTACCCAGCGTCACTGCCACTGTGCAGGACTCAGGAACTGTCCAGTTCCCCGTCCACGCTCATCCTCCTGTTGACGTGGTTCCAGGGGGAAAATGTGCCCCGTGAGCTGCAGGCTTTGGTGAAAGACCTCCCAGCAGTTCTCCAGGAGGTCGGGCAGGACGCAGCCAAGTTAGACAACAGCATAAAACTTTACACCGCTTTCATAAACTTTTTGTGTGATTGGTGAGTATCAAAATCTTTCTCCTTTGCTGAAAAGTTTTCATGAAGATTTTTTCTTTTTGGGTCATCCACATAAATAAATAAGTACAAAACAATACATCATGGCGATCATTAGCGATCCAACAGTGTGTCCGCAACGTCCAACGAGCAGTTCATGGAGCCCAACCAGAGCAGGAACCAGAACTCAGGAACGCCGGTGTTGTTGCTCGTAGGTCTGAGCCAGTTCTACCAATGCTGACGTTCACCCAGACGCGAGGGAACGTGACGTTCTACGAGTGGAGGACGGGGAAAACCCCCACAGTCGTTGAGAGGCCGGTAGCTGAAGAGGCACCTTCTGATGTCACAGAAGACGTGGTTGGTAGCGTTCCGTCTATGCTCAGTATAAATAAGGGTCAGTGGCGTCAGCGCAGTGATCAGCAACCTTTGACCTTTGAGACATTTCAGCACTTGAAGTACATGAGGACGAAGGCAGGATGCATCAATCATGGCTGAAGTCTCCATGTTCTGGTGTCATCTGGCGTCACGTCAGTGTGATTGGCTGGGATTTGATTGACAGCACCAGTATGCTGGCTGTGCACCTGCCGACGAGGAAGACTCGTCCGGAGTGGAAGAAGCCGGCTGATCACTGCTTAACGCGTCGATGTTTGTAAATCCTGCTGGTTTTCTTCCACAGTTCAGTTTGATCCCAGGTCCTGACCAGACCAGAACCACTGGGAGCTGAAAAGGTCCAAACACAGCTGTTGTAATAGTTTTCACACCTGCTCTAGATTGACTGGGGCAACTTTGGCGCAGCACCTGACAGTCAGGGAGGCATGGCGGTAGAAGAGCCGATCGACTGGGGCGTCAGTCTGGAGCCCGGCCCCGAGGTACAGCACGCTCCCTCATCAGTGCTCGCCTCTTACACACGATTAGATCCGATTATTAGACTCTTAATTTCAACCTTTGCTCTGGTAAATGTATTTTACAAAAGAATGTCTGTGTCCCGCAGCAGGACGGCGGTGGTATCAACTGGGGCGACGGCGGCGTGGCCTCCATTGAGATTGTTGAAGCCGGCGCAGACTGTACGTGTTTTTTAGACTAAACCTTAAGTGAGACATATTTACTGCTCAGGTGTTAAAATGCACGTTCTGCTAAAGACCAGAGTGTCGTCTTGCAGGTCCCGAAGGTGTGGCGAGGGGCGAGGATGCATTGACGATCCTGGAGAACTCTCAGACCCGCAGCCAGTTCATCGATGAGCTCACGGAGGTGAGAACCGCTGCCCTGAGGTGTCAGGAACACAGAGGACAGCGGGAGACTCTTGGGCTGCTCAGGGGTCAGCCGCCTTTCTTCATTTTAGTGGGCTGTTTTTATTTCTCACTTAAGAGCTGACTCTGGTTTGTGTGCTGGTTTAGCTGGAAGTGTTTCTAACCCAGCGCATCAGGGAGATGCAAGAGGAGGCCGACGTGGTGGCGATCAGCCAGTTCCAGCTCGCGCCTGACATCATCCAACGCCAAACCATCCAACACATCCAGGAGATGCTGCTGGAGGTGCAGGACCTGGTCAGCCGGCTCACCTCTCTCCGGATGCAGCACCTCTTCATGATCCAGGCCTCACCTCGGTAAGTTCAAGTATCAGGAAGGAAAAAAGTGGGACTGTAGTGGAACGAATCATTTTTGACACTGATCCAAGTTGTTTTTTTATCAAACGTCTCAGGTATGTTGAGCGTGTGTCAGAGGTGCTGAGGCAGAAGATGAAGCAGGCCGACATTCTGGTGCTCAAGGCGACAACAATGATTGAGAAAAGGCAGGAAGCCCTGGAGGAGCAGTCCAGACTGGAGCCCCGCGTCGACCTGCTGGCGGGATGCACCCGGGAGCTCCAGAAACTGGTACCAAATCATTTGTTTATTAATTCGGCTATTTCAATTAAAAACCTTGCATTTTCTGCATCTCTCCAGAGTTTAGTACATTACTGAGTGTGACCTGTCATATGATCACGATAATTACAAAGAGAATGTCCATTATTGTCCATCTTTCCAAGAAACAGACAAGAAGATAGAACCCCTTTAGGGGGCTGAGAGACATACGAGTGAGCTTAGCCCAATGGCTGGTAGTGGGTGGGAACTGTTAGCATCAGCTTGCTCAGGTCCAAGCTAGTTAGCCTAGCACAATGGCTGGTAGTGGGTGGGAACTGTTAGCATCAGCTTGCTCAGGTCCAGGCTGGTTAGCTTAGCCCAATGGCTGGTAGTGGGTGGAAGTGTTAGCATCAGCTTGCTCAGGTCCAGGCTGTTTAGCTTAGCCCAGTGTCTGGTAGTGGGTGGAAGTGTTAGCATCAGCTAGCTCAGGTCCAGGCTAGTTAGCTTAGCCCAGTGTCTGGTAGTGGGTGGAAGTGTTAGCATCAGCTAGCTCAGGTCCAGGATGCTGGTGTGTCCAGCAGGAATCCTCCTCCTCATCATCAGTAGCAGCAGTCGCTCTTCTAGTCCTCAACAAACCTTTGGTTCTGTTGACCCAAGTTCCAGTGGAGCTTTGGAGGTGCTGCGTCAAATCACTGCACCCAGTCAGGAAAGTAGTTCCGGCTACGTGTCTGATTCTACCACTACAACGTCTCCTCATGTTAAACTGGTATTCATCACCAAGGTGACACAACCCTCCTGATATTAATGCAGGCAGAGACGGAGCTACGCTAACATTTCCCACCCACTACCAGTCATTGTGCTAAGCTAACTAGCCTGGGTCTCAGCTCCCTGGTGAGGGGCTCTATTTTGGCTGATGTTAGTTGTACCATGAAAAATCTGGTCATTTCAGCAGGTTTTTTTTTTTTTTGCAGATTGAAGCTGACATTTCTAAGCGATACAACAACAGACCTGTCAACCTCATGGGAGTTAATGTATAATTTGACATCTACAAAGAGAAATAAAAATGGTATTTAACTAAAAGGTCTTGTGTGTTTTAGCAAGTTGTTGGATTACATGGTCGTAATACACATTTTACAAGTCACTTTAGACATGTGTAGGCTCATCAGCTTGGAGTACTCATTCTTGTAACGTATATTATGTTCAGTACTTATACATGTTCACGCACCCACACACACACAAATATAAATCCACAATGTGACTCATACTTTTGTTCTTGTGGCACATATAGGATGAGTATTGTGTTGCATGCATCCTGTTTGAGTGGATACATCTGATACAAGTGTCTTGTTTCTAAACCTATAAGGCCGATTTACTTTGCATCAGCAAGGTCAGGCGTGAGGGTCAGGAGACGAGGAAGGAGGTAGATAGACGTGGTTCAGCTTCAACATTAAACCTAATCTTGTGCTGATCCCTCTTGGGCCAGCAGGAGGCCTCGGACCCGCTGAGGCATGGACTCCACCAGACCTCTGAAGGTGTCCTGGGGTATCTGGCACCAAGAGGTCAGCAGCACATCCACTAAGTCCTGTTCATTGTGAGGTTGGACTTGCATGGTCTGGACTTGTTTCTCCAGCACATCCCACAGGTGCTCCATTGGACTGAGATGTGGGGAGTTTGGAGGCCAAGTCAACACCGTGAACTCGCCGTCGTGTTCCACGAACCATTCCTGAAGCAGTTTTGCAGCGTGGCACGACGAGTCATCCTGCTGCAGAAGACCACTACCATCAGGGAAGACTGCTGCCATAAAGGGGTGGACGTGGTCTGCCAGGATATTGAGGTGGGTGGTTCGGGTTAAAGGCAGATCCAGGTGGATGCCAGGGCCGAGGGTTTCCCAGCAGAACACTGCCCACAGCATCACGCTAGCCTGTCCCGGTTCAGTGACTTCAGCTAAGCGACGCACCTGACCGTCCAACTCGTGCAAAACAAACCGTGACCCACCGGACCAGGCCACCTTCTTCCACTGCTCCAGGGTCCAATCCTGGTGCTCCTGGGCCCAGTCTAGGCGCTCCTGGAAGGGGTCAGACGTCAACGTGGCTCCTTTGACTGCTCTTCTGCGCCTCCGCAGGCCCAGACGCAGCAGGCTGCGATGCACTGTGTGTTCTGACAGCCTTCGCTCATTGCCGGCATTCACCTTCTCTGCTATTTCCGCAACAGTGTCTCCTCGGTGGGATCGGACCAGACGGGCCAGCCTTTGCTCCCCGTGTGCATCAATAAGCCTCGGGCGCCCGAGCCCTTTCCGCCGGTTCACCGGTTGTCCCTCCTTGCACCACTTCTGGTAGGTACTGACCACGGCACAGCGGGAACAGCCCACAAGACTGGCCGTCTCAGAGAGGCTCTGCCCCAAGCGTCTAGCCATGACGATCTGGCCTTTATCAAAGCTGCTCAGGTCCTTCCGCTTGCCCATCCTCCACTTACTGCCTACAGCGGCCTGGAGGTTCAAGTACACACACGAGGAAGAACGGCATCAACACAACATGCAGCACTCAATGCTGTGACCCTTCGGAGCTCGCTGACTCCAGGGGGAGTGATGAGCTCACACTGAACCACAAGCGACAACTGTTGTGTGTACAGGAACCTACGGTTACGAATTAGGACTTCTTAATCAGAATCAAGTACGTTATGAGTGACATCCCATTTACAGGAGGTGCAATATTTCCTGAAGGTCAAGTGTGAATCAAAATACTGTTAAAAAAAGAGCTCAGCGTGCAAGCAGTATCTTTACTATGTATGGATTTGTTCAACTATCACTTTTGTGCTTCTTTGTTCTCAAATGAACAAAAACTTCACGATACAAAGAAGAGTCCATAACAGATATTGGTGACAAAAGTAGTGTCCTAAAACGAGCAGGAGGAAGTTAGTCTCTGTTTCATACTGCTCCTTTATAAGGCTGTTCAACCAAAGTACCATAAAGTGGAGCCACAAGGAAAACAAACTCAATAGACAAAATTACACCATGACTGCTTTGATTATGAAGCGCCTCCTCGCAGCTTCCCCGTTCTTTTTCAAGTTGATACAATGGTTACACACCAGTTCAGCTCATCCATGGCACGAACCTCACCCCAAAGTATTAAACATTTTAAGAGTGGTAGACGCCGTTTAAAATTCAGTTCTTCTGAAATCAGACCACCCCCCCACACCTCATTTCAATGTTCTATAATGCATCATGAAAAACATGCAAATAATTCAGTTCAGTGATTGTGCATCACAACAGATACAAAATATCAGTCAAAATAATCGGAATTTCCCAAATCATTTTATTAGTTTACAATCACAGCTGCCGGTCCCCTGAGGGAGAGTCAAGCTGCCTCTGAGAGAACTTCTGGTACACACTAAATCCGTCCCAGCTCCTCCTGCAACGAACGTTGGTATCAAAAGAGCAGTTCCTGTCATCAGCTTAGAACAGGAACACATGGAGAGGAACGTTCCTCATCACGCTCAGTAGCAGTACTGAGTGGTTTTGAACTCACTGTTAGCTATACTGTTACATTCAAATGTAATCAACAAGTTGTCTTAATTCGTCGCAAATTAATTCAACAATAAATGGCAGCAAACCTCAATTCGAGAAAGCCAATTAAAATGATTCCATGCACGAAGTCAATGAAGACCGTCAAACAAACGAGAGGACCTGAGTCGCTGCTCTCTCCCTCACTTCGACCAGGCTAGCTAGCTAGCTAGCATTAGCCCCAAGAGGACCCTGCTCAACCCGGGACGACGCACCCAAACACCGTAAATGACTGACTCAATCCACGGGATGGCGGCATGGAAGACTGTCAGCAATGAAAATATATATATATATATTTTTTAAGAATTACTGATATTTACCTGTCACGTTAATCGGAGAGACGGTGGCCCGCGAGCGACAAACCCTTGAATTGCAACTTCGTCTGTTTCCGGCGGACTCGGCTGGCTCCGCCAGATGCTGCCTCCCGCGGATGCATCGCCGAAACGTTTTTGCGTGTAGATTTGAATGCTCGAGTCCGCCCACAAGTTCCCAAGTCCGAGACCTCATTGAGTCCAAGATGAGCCCAGATGTCCTCAGTGTCCGGTATAACCAAGGAATAACCCACCACCACACGTGATTCCTCTGCTTTGACATTTCAAAGCAATTTCCTGTCATGATGGTGAATTACTGCCATATTCAACAGACAATGTATTTTTTCTGAAATGTTATTTATATCGGGACCACAGTTTCCCAGAGGAGACAACACTTCAAAATCCGTTAAGACGGCGACACCCAGTGGTTGTTTGAGGCTACTGCCCCTGTTGGCAGGGGGTCATATTTGACGGCACATGGAGCTGCTCTTGGTAGCAGCAACTGAGGCGGAGAGGTTCATACTGCTGCGTACATTTGTTTCCTTCAAGAACCGTGAAATCTACAAATACAGAAGGAAAAGGAAATTGGTACAAATACACTAAATTACATTCACACCTTTACAAAGTCAGGCACGAAGAAAACTGAACATTCATAGCACAAATGACTAAACACGATAATCCCAAAGTGCAATTCAGCTAAAATTGAGAAACAAAAAAAACATTCATAACTAAAAAATCATCGTTAAAGTTCACAAATAATTTTCATAGCAATATCGTTCAGAAACATCACTCAGAAATTAAACAACCGAAGGGATTCTCATCCACAGACCTCACTCCACGACCAAGGGGGCCGAGAATCAGGGAACCTCAAGGTGTGGGTCCCCCCGGGGAACGTCTGCTTAAAACCCGACAGCTCGACAGCGCCGGGTGAGAAAAAACAACAGGTGGATCTCGTCCCTTAATTAATCACGTGCTCCCCTTCCTGCTGCTACGTCTCAGCTGACGTCACGCACAATCGCCAGGTGACGGCCTGGTCCGACCCGCTGTCGTTGAACTCTTGACCTGAGCTCGAGGGTGGAGGTCCGGGGCGAACCTGAGCTCCTCACCCAGCCTCTGCGCTGCGTGTCGGGACGCCAGGACAGCCACGACCCCCGGTAGTGTGAGGTCACAATCACGCCTGGTGACAGCGCACACGCCAAAGGTAAAAAGGTACAGGAAAATGTCCAATTAAGGAAAAAGTTCAGACTTTAATGAAATCAGAGAGAAGAATTTTTTGGTTTCATTTAAAAACATTAAATGAGAGTTAAGAACTTTTCCTCTGTGGATATGAACTAATTAGCTTTCCAGATAAAAGGCCACAGGGCACGATTTGTTATCGCCACAACTACAAGGTTCCAAAAGAACTCTCATCTCCGATCTTTATCGCGCTTGTTGTTCCCGTAATGACTCATAAACTCTCCAGAACGTGGCACAGCTGGAAAACGAGCAGGTTTCACGTGATAGGCACGAGCGTGTGCACGCCTACATGTCGTGTTTTCAGCGGCAATCCTCTGATTGTAAATACGAATCATGATATTAATGATTCCATGAGGGGACTTTTGGTCGGCTGATGAAAGCTTGCCACTAGAATGTTCTACGCATGCTCTGTGCGAAAGCGTGTTTTGGTGTCAAGCGGTGCTGCTAGGCTAGCCGGGCCAGCTAGCAATTCTGCAAGTCATGGTGGGCCATTCAATGAGGAAAGGCTGGAGCATGCCATACCGGACAACCCCGGGGGAACGTTAACGGAACAGGATCCTCGTGTTAGTGTTTAGTGGAGTTTGGAGGCATCGATGCGGAGTCTTCATGTGTAAGTATTTCATCAAGAGGCTTCAATTCACCAATGCGCACGCCGATAGACGGAAGGGATGAGCTGACATCAGCAGAAACAGCGGCGAGCAGCTCGTGTTTATTGGGGAACAACGGCTCGTAGCACAGGTCTGCTTACTGACATCAGTTACTTTTCTAAGAAGTTATACGGTTACGTTTGATAGCTGCAAACTAGCCTGCAAGGCTAGCATTATACGATAGCCTCTAGCTCCAATAGAAGTTGAGCGTTTGTTTGATCCCGCCCACCTCTCATTTGTATTGGATGGGAGCGTCTGGAGTCATGTGTCGTTTACGCGTTTGCGGGCTGTGATTGGCTGTACAATCCGTCGGTCGCTCTTTCACCACTTGTTGCTAGGGAGATTGTTTGATGCTAGCCACGGCGGAAGTAGATAATCCACCAAAGGTGTCTGTCCTTTTCTTGGGAACAGGTGCGAGTTAACAAGTAAATATTACGGCTTCGCTAACTTCATTTACGTAACACTGCGATCGGACGTGTGTGGTAGCAGCCGCGAGGACAGAAGCACCAGGTAGCTAACGGCTAAGTAGCGCCATAAGGACGAAGACGGCGCAGCTGAGGGAGAGGAGGGAGGGACCCTGCTGCCGCCCACCGCCGTCGTCCGTGCGTCTGTTAGCAGCCCAGCGAGCTTTCTCGACTCCCCCATTCACCTTCAGCAGCACCCACAAGACTTAGTTGTCCTGTCGAGGGTGGGGTGATGCTCAGGGGTCCTCGTCTCTGCCCTGCTAATGAGGACGCCGAGTTCGAGCCGTCATCACTTCTCTAGTCTCGGGAGGATGGAGTGTTGGTCGCAGTGGCGCTTGAATCTTTTGACCATAAACATGTGCTTCATGCAGATGTAGGTAGGTGAGACGATGGTGTCCGAGGGCTGGAGGACTGGTCACAGTGTTGAGCTGATGCAGTTTGGAATGGAGTGATGTGATATTTGTCTTTCACTTGTGTCAGGAATGGGAGGATGAGAGCCGAATGAAGAACAAAGCTTTGGACTCAAACTGGACTGTCTCAGAAGTGGAAGAACCCCCCTCTGGGATCGTAAACATCCCTCGCCCTCCAGTCATTCTGCCGAAGCCTCTCCCCCCTCACTTCCCCGCGTTATTATTTTTGTCTTTATCTTGTTTAAGTGCAGGAGTATTGATCCTAGCTAGTTGGCCCCGTTTTTGTTTTTATTTTTTACTTTCACCTCTTGTTCCTTTTGTAAAGAAATGCTTTACCTGAAAAAGTACTTCACAGAGGGCCTGATTCAGTTCACCATCCTTCTGAGTCTCATTGGGGTGCGGGTGGACGTTGACACCTATCTAAACAATCAGCTGCCCCCCCTGAGAGAGATCATCCTGGGCCCCAGCTCAGCCTACACCCAAACCCAGTTTCACAACCTGCGCAACACGCTGGACGGCTATGGCATCCATCCAAAGAGTGTGGACCTGGACCATTTCTTCACCACGCGACGGCTGCTGAACCAGGTGCGCCAGCTGGATCGCCTCTCTGTGCCCAGCACTGAGCTCAGCACCTGGCTGGTGCATCGTGACTCTGAGACTGTGGTGTCCGCCAGCAGCCAGTCCAGCCCCAGCATCACCCTGGACAATGGGGCCGGCCTAGAGGACATTAACAACCTTGACGCTACCCCGGCCATGAGGGGAGGAAGTGGAGCATCTGAATCCACGTACCACCTGAACGCAGCAGACAGCAGCCTGGGAGCTGTGGCCCCAGAGGGCACCCAGGAGCCGGAGCACAGGGGCGGCAATGACGACCTCACCAAAGAGGTACTGCAGCTTTTACTCTGCTAACACCTGCTAACGTCCGTCACAGAGGAGACGAACTGTCACTGGCCTCGGAGTGTGCGTGTGAGACCAGCAGGACTTAAACGTGTCATCGGTTAAGATTAGATTGGATATTTTTCAGAGGCCCAGTTTAGAGTTAAACTCCCGATGCAGCCGATTCATTTATTGAGCTGTTTTCAAGACGCACGTCAGTCTGGTATTGTCCGCGCCGTGTCATGAAGACAGCAGCAAGTTACCAGGGTTCCGTGTAGCTACTGGTGACTTGATGCTCCGTGGTCGTTGCTGGTCCACACCCCTGGTCTTTCATCAGTGTGGGATATTTTTAGTCGAACCAGTGGAGTCCCGTTCATGGCTGCTGTGATTGTGGTCACATGTAGTTTGTAAGAGTTGGCGTTCTCCACATGTAAACACTCTTTACTTCTCCATCTTACACTTTATTGTTAATTTTTTTCAGAGGAAGGCGACACACAAGGGTCGCACTGGTGTTTGGAATGAGGTGTCACACTCAGCCATTGTTGGACTGTAATGAAGCGAGGCTTCTCTCTGGTCACATGTTAACCACCGTGCTAAAGTGTTTATGTCATGGTTGCATCATCTGACTATGTTTGTATTACATGAGCTTCCAAAATGAAACGATAAATCTGCTGGTATAAAAGATCAACTGTTCCCATGCTAACGTACCGTCACATGCTGGGTTCATTTGCTGAGGAGTTTTAAACACTACCTGGTTATTAACTATAACTACCTGGTCATTAAAGTCCATTTTCTCTGCATACAGTGCCATTTGTCAATGGTTACTATATGTTTTTCCAGGACATTGACTTGATTGACATCCTATGGCGACAGGATATCGACCTCGGAGCAGGAAGAGAAGTGTTCAACTACAGCAACCGTCAGAAGGAGAATGAGGAGGAGAAGCCCAGCCCACCTGACAGCAAAGATGGCAACGAGGAGCAAGAGAGCTGGAGGAATGGAGTGAACCTCCAAGGGGCTCAGCCAGTGGACGGTGAGACTGGAGAGAGCATCCCAGAGCAGGTTTGTCCACTCAATGGCCCGTTGCATCTTGAGTTTTGTCCAGCAGAGGGCAGCACATAGAACTGTCTAGACTTGGGGAGCCTGAGTGTGTCACATTGCTGAAAATAACTTAATATTTATGTGGAGGAATGATTTTGTTTTGCCAGTGTTGAAAACATTTTGGGTTAAAACGATTCAGGTGGAATATTTTGACCGTCTTCACTTAAGACACAAAATGACAAAACTGACCATCATGATGGACAGTTGACGTAAACATGGCTGGTGGATTTCATTTATGAGAATTGTCAAAGTTCTACGGGCCTCAACACGGTGACACCCAGATGGGACTTCCATTGAGAAGGGTTGGTCTGACTGCTGCTGTCCCTCTTTGGTGACCAGCTCCCAGGTCTCTCAGGCTCTCAGACGTCTCTGTCCCTACAAGAGTGCTTGAGGCTGTTGGAAGCTACCTTCCCTTTCGGAGAAGAATCGGAGGTAGGAGCTGTCAGTCTGCGGTTTAAATGATTGCAAGTGTCGCTGTGTTCATGTGTGTCATGGCTTGTTTTTTGTTACTAGTTTCCAGCTCCAGTTGCCACCCCTGAAATTGCAGTTTCACGAGAGGAAGTTCCCTCCACATCTCAGGGCCTCCCTCTGGTGCCACAGCTGCCAGCGGGGGAGCCACAGCTGGACTTGGAGCAGCAGTGGCAGGACATCATGGCCATCATGGAGCTGCAGGTACGCCCCTTCAACCTCGAACCCAAATAACATGACATTATAGTGGCGGGTGTGTTGGTTGGTCCGACTGCCGTCAAGGTCGGTCTGACTTGATTTGGATCTGCTGCTCAGGGTAGTTCTAGCTGGGCTGGTGACGTCTCTCCGCTTCGGGGCAGCTGGATGGCGTTTTGGTTTGTCTGAAAACTAATTCTGGTACATCACACATGGATGCAGACATCTGAGCTGGCAGCTGACTTGGAGATTATTTGGCAGTGTGAAGACTGGGTGCTGGTGGTAGCTTGCATGCCTGGCTACTTGCCATGCCAACTGGTGGTCGTGGTCACTGACGGTCCCGGGCCACAAGTAGCTCTTCAGGGTAAATCAGGTTGAGGTTTGCTGGCGGCTCAAATACCTCTGTAGTGGTTAAACATGAGATGTTGTCAGAGATGTGGACAGCTAATGCTAACTAGCATGCCTGACCACTCACCAGCGGGTGTGACTGGTCAGTGTTCAAGCCACGCCCACAACTGTAATGTTAGGAAGGAAAAATGACCACGGAGTAAAGGTTTAGACATGAACATTGTCAAAAGAAGCGTCGGATCAATTCAAGTAGTAATACAGCAACAACAACAGTAGTACTCCTCTCTTCTCCTCCGGCAAACGCAATACTTGTGGTATTCAAGTTCTTGAGGGTGAAGAAACACAAATTATTCTGCTGCCAAAGTTGAGCGAGGAAACGGTGGAAAGTCTGAGCTGAGCTTGAATGTCCGTGGCCTGGGTGGAGCTTCAGGCGGCGCTCTGAGATGACACTCGTTCGTGGTGCCTCTTGTTTCTAAACCACAAAATTGGTAACAAATAGCATGAAAAATACTCCCCTTCTGTCGTCGACTGAACCCTGAAGGAACAGTCTGACTCAAGTGTAGAACTGTGGAATGAAATGCAGGTTTACTTGATGATTAGGAGGTCCCAAACTGGAGTGGGGGTCGGCTCTAATGAGATCTCTCTGTTCCAAGGCGATGGAAGTCAACAACACTTCGCTCCACGCTAACATGAGCAGCGCCAGCAGCACAAGTGGGTCGTCTGAATCAAACACTGTGGGGAGCTTCGGACTCACGACTCACTCGGCTCCCATCAACCAGGACGTCAGCCTTCACCAGGCCTCGCTACCAAGCTGCAGTCAGGACTTCCCCCAAGTTTTTCATACTCAGTTAGATTCTGTGAGCATCGCTCCAAGGACCACCATGCTCCGAGTGTCCTCCAGCAACTCCAGCAACGTCAACTCCACATTTGGAGCCACCAACCTGACCGGAATCTTCCTCCCGCCGCATATCAACAGCTCCAGCAGCAACGTTACAACCACGCCCATCCTGCCAGACCCATTCAGCAGCCTGCTGGAAGAGTCCATGCTGGATGAGATCAGCCTGCTGGACCTTGCCATGGAGGAGGGCTTCAGCCAGGCCCAGGCCTCGCAGCTGGAGGATGAGCTCGACTCAGATTCTGGTCTCTCACTGGACTCGAGCCACAGCCCGGCTTCCCCGAGCAGCTCCGAGACATCCTGCTCTTCTGCTGCCTCGTCCTCTTCGACCTCCGCCACTTTCTCAGAGGAAGGAGCCGTGGGCTACAGCACCGATTCTGAGGTGGCCACCGTGGAGACGGAGGAGGGTGCCGTTGGCGGTTATCAGCCGGGGTACAGCAAGCTTTGTCGGATGAGCTACCAGGACCCATCCCAGTTCCACAGCCTGCCGCAGCTCGACAACATTAGCCACAATCACACTTACAACCTGCCGCTTTCGTCAGCGTTCCCCGAGCACTCCGAGCTCCCAATTTCGCCTGGCAAGAAGACTGTCCGTGACAAGCAGAGCTCGAAGCTTCAGCCGCCTCAGGATTTGCTCGATAAGCACTCGAGTCGTGACGAGCGCCGAGCCCGAGCCATGAAGATTCCCTTCTCCAACGACAAGATCATCAACCTGCCAGTGGAAGAGTTCAATGAGCTTCTGGCCAAGCATCACTTAAGCGAAGCCCAGCTAGCACTCATCCGCGACATCCGCCGCCGTGGCAAGAACAAGATGGCGGCACAGAACTGCCGTAAGCGCAAGCTGGACACCATCATAAACCTGGAACAGGGCGTCCAAGACCTGAGACGCGACAAGGCCCGACTGTTGAAGGAGAAGATGGAGTTTATCCGCTCCATCCGGCAGATGAAGCAGAAGATGCAGAGTCTGTACCAGGAGGTGTTCACTCAGCTGCGGGACGAGGAGGGCCGGCCCTACCCCCCGAGCGAGTTCTCGCTCCAGTACAGCGCCGATGGCAGTGTGCTGATCATGCCGCGCGGCGTGACGACTGCAGAGCAGAACCGCAAACCCGAGAAAAAACAAAAAGACAAAAAGAAGTGAGAGAAGCAAACTGCTGTTAATTCTTTCACTTTGCAAAATCAAAGAGTTTTCTGCAGATGAGAGAGAGAGAGAGAGAGAGAGATGTCCTTTTTTCCTTTAAGAAGATTCTGGTGAGTAGAAAATGGCATTGTTGACTACTCTTCCTGCATTCGTTTTCCCTTTTCATTCTGTTCCTACGTTTATTTTCCTGGAAGCAACACTGATGCAGAAGTAGCTCCTTGTTTGAGTACTGATATTTCGTGATGTGGAAGGTGGGGAACGATAAGCAAGTAGAGGAGGGATTTACGAGGACATTCAATGAGCTCTTAGAAAACATTTAGCTGCTCTTGATCCTTTTGCACCAACCACAGAGGATGGAGATGTGTGAGGGTAACGGGAGGGACTGGTGGCAAGAAGAGTAGGAGTGAAACCCTGTGGACGCGATGGTTGGAGTTCCTATGCACGGCGGGCTGAGAGGACTCCGACCACACCCCCTGGAGACGCTTGATCTCAGTCTCATAGATGGTAGGGTGAAACGGCATCTGTGGTTGCTTAGATACCAAAGGCTGAAGGATCATGGTAGGCTGCCATTCACACCTGTACTAACCAAAGGTTGTACGGTGCATCCTCATCACCGCTGCACTGTTGGAGTCGGTTTGTACTTGGCGTGCAGGTTTAGACGACCCTGATGGCTGTTGATGTGGAGTCGGTGTTCCCAGGCCGGCCGCCGCTGACGGAGGCCTGGAGGTGAAGTGCTGCAGGAGGAGCAGATGGACGTTTTAGGGAGGAAGGCACACTGCATTGCAAAATGTATCAACTTCCTTATAAATTATACATAGCACTGTAATTTGTCTTTAAAAGGCTTGGCTATATGCATTTTGCTGTGTCTGTTGCTGTTCCTTCACTGCAGGTTCAAAGCTGCGTTTAGAGAGGCTTTTATTAACCGCTCATAATCTGTAGTATAAGCAAGGTTTCTGTTCAAGACTACACCCTTGGCTTGGATTTTTGAGCCTGTCACCACGAGGAAATCAGGACGTGGTGATGTTCTGGAGGAAGCCATCAACCCCAGACGCTCACACATCATTGGTTGGTCCTCTCGGGCGCCTCGTTTTCGGCCCAGTTCGCTGGGGTGTAGCCACGCCTCTCTCAAGTAACTTTTTTTGCCAATGTTACCTGATTGTACGGAGGCCCCTTGGTGTCAGCTGAGAGAAAGAAGAGACATATTCAAGGAATAAACAGGACTGTAATCAACTCATCAAAATGTCAGCGAAATCACATCACGGCCTCAAATCACTGAGGGTTCAGTTTGCTGAGGGTCAAGTTTCTGTGAATGGTTTACCTCATCGTCACAATGTTTTTCAATTAAAATGTGAGTAAAAACACAAGAATCCTTCTAATTCCTTCTGATATCTTAAATAATCAGTCACAATATGGTAGTGGGAGGGAAGTGTTAGCGTAGCTGCGTCTCTGCCTGCATTAATATCAGGAGGGTTGTGTAACCTTGGTGATGAACACCAGTTTAACATGAGGAGACGTTGTAGTGGTAGAATCAGACACGTAGCCGGAACTACTTTCCTGACTGGGAGCAGTGATTTGACGCAGCACCTCCAAAGCTCCACTGGAACTTGGGTCAACAGAACCAAAGGTTTGTTGAGGACTAGAAGAGCGACTGCTGCTACTGATGATGATGATGAGGAGGAGGGTTCCTGCTGGACACACCAGCATCCTGGACCTGAGCTAGCTGATGCTAACACTTCCACCCACTACCAGCCATTGGGCTAAGCTAACTAGCCTGGACCTGAGCTAGCTGATGCAAACACTTCCACCCACTACCAGCCATTGTGCTAAGCTAACTAGCTTGGACCTGAGCTAGCTAATACTAATAATTCCCACCCACTAGCAGCCATTGTGCTAAGCTAACTAGCTTGGACCTGAGCTAGCTAATACTAATAATTCCCACCCACTAGCAGCCATTGTGCTAAGGTAACTAGCTTGGACCTGAGCTAGCTAATACTAATAATTCCCACCCACTAGCAGCCATTGTGCTAAGCTAACTAGCTTGGACCTGAGCTAGCCAATACTAATAATTCCCACCCACTAGCAGCCATTGGGCTAAGCTAACTAGCCTGGCTCTCAGCTCCTTAGAGGAGGGGCTCTATCTATTTGTCTGGGTCTTTGGACAGTGGTTAATAAGATTTTTTGTTAAAATTGGGCGTGTTTTTTTAAAAAAATATGAACATAAATGGTCACTGTTTACAAATGTACACGGCTACGCAGTACGCAGATCTGTGTGTACTTTGTTTATCCTTTATCTCCATGTTGATGGTATCTAATTGCCCCGTTCCGTGCATGTTTGGATCAGGAATCAGAACTCATTCTCAGAGGTACACATGGATTTGAAATGTGTCGATTTCATTTCCTCAGCTGATTCTGGGGGGGGGGGTTGGCTCCGTACATCTGAAGCCACATTGAGGTGTTTTTTAAACTGCTGTAAAGCCGAGTTGTTGGCTTCGATATTATGAGTCCAGTTTTCAGGTTATTGTGTCGATGACGACGTGAGCTGGGATGTTCAATCCAATAAAAGTACTTTGAATGTGTGAAATGACGGTGTGTCTCATGGCCACGGTGACTTAAATGCCTTTATTTCACACTCATTATATTCACTTTAAAGGTTTTGAGAGCTGAAGTTCTCAAAGTAGAAGTGCTATTACTTGTCTTTGAGTGACGTTTGTCAGTATGTGTTCATCATCCAAAATAAGAGAAGCGTCGCAGCCGTTAGCTGGAATATTTACAAGAGGATGAGCAGAAGTCACCACTTCAAGATGATGTCCAAAAACTCGCTCTGAAAGGAGAGCTGTCCTCATTATTGTGATATTCAGGCATGAAACTGGTTAACATTTACTCCAGTGTAACCCAGTAAACACCAACTGTTTAGTACTGCTAATACTTAGTGCACTTTTGAGTCTGTCTTGTTCTGTAAATATTTCCATGTTTGTGTTGGTCGGGAAATCTCCCTAACAGTCTCACCTCTGCTTTCAGTTTGGATGTAGTTCCCTCTGAGAAACTTGCTGGCAATCAAGAATTGTTTTTATTGATTAATAAAGTGTTTTTATTTTCACCTGTGACTCTTCGTCTTCTAGTTGTCGTGAATCCTGATGATTGGACTCTGCACCAGGTGCTGGAGGCAAAAGCCGCGTAACTTGATTTTCCATGTTCATTTTTCCAACGTCTTGAGTTGCGCATCGGACCCGGAACTCTTAACCGCAACCAACCGGACGGCGTCCATCGCCATCGGTCGGGGCTCAAGTGTGACTGCAACACTTCGACCGTCGACACTGGCGATAACCCACCGTGGTCGTCACGTCACGTGTAAAGTTGGCAACGCAAAAAGATCTAGAGAGCGACCTGCTTGATTTACGAGCATCAGCAACACCCCGGAGAACAGAGAGACTGGAGTAGAGCGGAAACCTCGATGTTCGTCAAAGCCAGCCTCCGGGTCACAAATTAAACTCTCCAGTTGGGAATCAATGTTGGTCAGACATTGTTCGCCTCCGGTTTTATCGATATCGTCGACCGGAGCCGAAGTTCAAACCCCTGTTGGATCAGAAGAGACGTCAGCGTGACACAGCAGAGTAACAAAAAGTGGTTTATTGTCCAAAACTGACGAGCAAGACATGAAAAACACTACGAAGATGGCCGATGATCAAAGGTTCAGAACCGTACAACTAACAAATCCTCAGGAAACCGCTACCATCAATACAGGTTTGCCCTCAAAGCACCAAAGATCAGAGTAAAAAAATGGCACACAAATGAAAATAAAAAAACTGCACGCTTGTATCTCAAGATGGCGGACCACGAACGCAACATGAACATGTTACTGAAGCGACGTTAAACTGATGCAACACTGCATTAACACTTCAAACCCGTCCAATACACACGGAGGTTACATCCAGATAAAAGCCGAATTAATCCACCAGAAGACCAACAGTCCGGTGGTGCCCCCCCACAACCAAGTTTAAAACAGTTTTTTTCCTGTTTCTGATGACCTGTGTTAGTTTTTGTCGTCCTTTTTCTCATCTTCAGTCGGGTACGAGTGCCAAGTCAGTCGCTCTTCGTAGAAGGAGATGACCACCTGCGGACACTTGACGTTGGCCTCCTTCGCCGGCACCAGATCGGCTTCATCCGAGTTTTTCCTAGAAAAACAAAGAATGTTGCCTTGGAGCAAAAACAAGTGTTCGCTGTTTGCTTGTGGAAAAGCTTTAACCTGAAAATGACACTTGAACTGAATGAAATCTAAGTTGCAGTACTTTACGAAGCATCCCAACCATTTCATGAGGAACATGAGCTCTCCTGTGGAGTCTGTGGCGCCGATAATTCTCTCTGGATCCAAACCTCTGGCAAAGCCCCGGAGCTTCTCTGTCTGAGGATCCAAGGACAAAATAACGTCATCTCAGCCGAAGTACTACGAACACCAAAGTAACACTACCAGGACGAAGGTGGGCGGTCCTGGCATCAGACTTTAACACAGGTCACTAATTGTTGTATTAATTACAACTTCTTTGTGTTTTCTAAACGATCAGGACCAGAATCGCGTCATCCAGCAGGCTCGATCTGGTAAATCACGAGACTCCAGCTCCAGCCAGGGAAGCCTGTCATATCCCCCACACCTTGAGTGTCCATTTTCCGAGGGCACCGTGAACGCAGCACAGCAGGTTGTTTTTCTTTAAGGAAAGAGAACCAGCTGGTCACCTGGACGGCGGCTGCAAGTTGGGTTCTTTCACAGAAACGCACAAGAAGATGCACAGAACAGATCTATGATCCCTTCACAAACCCAAACACAGCTAGAAATGTTGACTGTCACGGCACCCGGACGCGTCCACTAGAGGGAGCTGACGACAACATCCAAAACGCGTTTCACTTGAACCAAGATTCCTCTGCTGCAGCCGCAAACGTCACGTGTGGAGAGTCTAGAGGCTGCACTGCAAGTGACTTAGCATCAACAGATGAAACAGAGTGTGTGTGTGTGTGTGTGGGGGGGGGGGGGGGCAACAGGCAGCATGTGATTCGGGTCTGAAGGGAGTTCTTGGTGTAAACAAGAAGCAGAACTGAGTTCAACGTTCTTATTTGGTGCTGTTATGAAAAACCTGGAGGTCCTGGAATTGGATGTGGCCATTTTCAGGCCTGGAAAAGTGTGTGTGTTTGGGGGGGGTGGGGGGGGGCGCACAAGAAAGTAATGTTATAAAGTCACGATTAGCTTCAAAAATACCTGAATTTCTTGTATTATATTTATTTTATTTGGTGATATTATTGATGTTTGTTACTGCAGAAGAATTAAAGAGACAGAAATGTGGGGAAAATGACGGATGCTGGACACCGCAGTGTCTTGACGGGAGAAAGAACTCACGTCGTCTTTCTTCTTCTTTGATTTGCTCTCTTCACCCTCGGCGTCTCCGGCCGCCTTCCTCTTCCCCTCGTGTGCCGACTTCTGTGACTGCAGGAACTCTGCGATCAGGTCTGGACAGTCCAGGTTGTCCTCGGGCTCCCACGTGTTGTCCTCCCTGTAGGAATGTCACACAGTAGCTCAGTCACTGGATCAGGAAGTGGATCACTGGAGGAATCGGCCGACTCCTCAGTGTCATCGACTCACTCAGAGAAGCCTTTCCACTTGAGGAGGTACTCCACCCTCCCCTTCACCACCCGCCGGTTCAGGACCTTCTCCACCACGTACTCTTCCTCCTCCTCCTCCTCCTCCGCTACCTCATCTGGCTTCTTGTCCTTCTTCTCCGCTGTGGCCATTTTGGTCTCTGACAGATCAGATGGAGGCGGAGTTAGAGGGGCGTTACCTGAAAGCACCTACTGGCTGCACAGCTGTTGAGGATCGTTTCTTTTGGAGTTCACAACAGGAAGTGGATCACACTGAACATTTACGGCGCCACGCGTGGTCACATTCATTCACTCACTCACACAGACATTTCTGTTGGAGGGTAATGATGATGTCACACCTTCTGTAACACTGGGGCCATCGTTAGACGGTTCTGTGGTCAGGCTCATGCTCATCAGGTGGACCTGGAGACCCGCAGGTTCCTGTGGAGGACAGCGGGGAGGGTTACTGCTCCTGGATCAGTAGCGCCAGGGGGCGTGGATCCCACAGGAACTGGACTGAGTTTGTGGTGACGAGACACGTGTTTCTAATCAAGAGACTCGTTAGTTCACATCTGCACCTTCAGACTCACTGGATCATGATGTCACCAGTCAGGATGATGTCACCGCTAAGAGAAAACAAGAATTATTTCGAGCTGCACAACATAAATTTGATGAAAATGTCAAAATGCATCGGTGCACCAACACCGAGGTCACGCGCCGATGATGGGAGCCTCAGCCTGAGTCTGAACGGTTGCATTCACGACTTCTTCCTGGTTCAACCGGTGCCAAGTTTTGGAGGTTGCAGTCGTTCAGCCTCACGTGACGAAGTCAACGTATTATGATTGATTCGATGCAATGTTTGGGCTTTTTCATGTAAATTTAAGCTGAAAAATGAATTTCTCACATTTCAAAGCGATCAGTGATCGGTGTGTATGATTCCCAGCAACCCAGCAGGCGGACTGGTGATGCTGCTGGTCCCAGGCTCATCAGCCTCGGGCAGGACACGACACGACTGACGTAGCAACCAGCAGATTCCCGGCGGTTGGAGCGCTGCACTGGTGAGATTTGGCACCATTAAAACTTTCAGAGTAAAATGTTGAACCTCCAATTTATATTTTAGTCCTAAACATACGAAGAACACTGGGGGGCAAATGTCCACTCTCTGAGGGATCGACTTCCCCCGGTGTGTACACAGGTGTCATCAGCGGTCACTGCTCGTCCTCACGGTGCTGTCACCCGACGGTCTGACGACCGACACCGCAGCTGCACCGGAGCCGCGTGCAGCAGCAGGACCCGCGCAGATATGAACGTAATCGGTGTTTACAGGGTAAAACACGCGTGCAGGATGGATTTTTTTTGGGGTGGGGGGTGGGGGTCCTGCAAATATCAAGTAGCATAGAGAATAAAACCCCTCACGACAAAGCCCCGGCGGCTCTCCGCTGCTAGCTGTCGTCCTCTCCGCCCTGGCAGCTCACGCTCATCCCCAGGGGGACCAGCACGGTGACCGGCGGCTGCACGGACTCCGACCCACGTCCTAACGAGACCGCAGACGCGAATCCGTTTCCATCCTCGGTGAAGATTCGCAGATTAGCCCCGCAGCTAGCTAACGATGTACACAATCAACAGCACACGTCTGGAGGAGGGAGGCGAACATTCAACTCACCGCTGACTCACAGTTCAATTTGATTTAAACTTCCGCCGAAAACTGAATGAAGAACGCTGGGGTTTAATCCTTGTAAATAAACGCCAATAACGTCGGTGTGTTTGAATTCGTGTTGGAAACAGAGCCGCTAGCTAGCCGCAGTCGGATGTAGCTCCGCCCCCTCGTCTGCGAGGAGAGACGAAGACGCTCGGTCCGCTTTGCGCAGGCGCGCAGATCTGTGAAGCAGCTGGATGGGTTTGCGGGGCTGCGCAGCGCGACGCTCCGGCGTGCCGGCGGTGCGTAGATCTGTGAACGCGGAGGGTACGCAAACGACGTACTGGATGAAACGTAACGAACGAATCCCGTCAGTGGCAGAATTTACCTATCAACTCTCAATCAACTGCTACTTTGTGATGCACCAATTTCTCCATTTTAGATTTGAAATGTACACACATCAAGTACTGCAGTACTGCTGCTGAACTGACGTAATCTTAAACCACGTTAGTGAATACACACATGAACGCTTTTATCGAATCCCTCAGATTCCCACTGAAAACAGAAAATCCCGAGTTTAACCCCTTAGTGTCGTCAACGGCAACATATTAGGGATGTGCATCCCCATTACTGTGGCGATTAGATACGCATCTCGATACACTGCAAACGATACAATATAATTTGCTATACATTAAATCTCTGCCGATACGATACTCTACGATTCACCCTGTTCCCGATACATAGGTTATCTATTAAGCAAACCAAAAAAACAAGGATATATATATATATATATATATATATATATATATACGATATATATATATATATATATATATATATATATATATATATATATATATATATATATATGATAGATACCTACTCCACTGCTGTACATACTTCTTCCTCTTTTACTTTGTCCATTTCTTTTATATATTACTTATTTTGTATACATTACACAATTATTTTGTATTTTTGCACGATCCCTTTTACTTCTTATATTTATCTCCTTGTATTTATCTTTGCTGCTGTCACCCTGTAAACTTCCCCACTGTGGGACGATGAAAGGTTCATCTTACCGCTCTCGTCTTAATTCAGTCTGTTACAACAGGCTTGGCTTTGCTTTATTCCTTATAAGTAGGAAATGGAACAAGACAGCTGTGATGTCTCCTCCAGAACGATGTACTACTTCGATGTCTCGGAATCCCACTGAGAGCTCCTGCTGAGTGGACCTCACCTCTGGAGGACAGTTCCAACACCAGTGGTTCTCTTGCTTTAACATTCCAACCATCACAACCCTGGGGGAGTACAAATGGAAACCAATGAACCTGCGCTGTAACAAGAAAGAAGTACACAGCGAAATGTGGACAACCACTGAGTCACAGCTGCTGCAAACGGGACAGTAAACAGAAGTTGTCGTGCTGCCATTGAGAGGTTCATTCTGAACAAGCGCCGTGCCTCTGGTCAAGTTTACCATCTCTCTGGTGAAATCCAAACTACTTCCAAACGTTTGATTTGAACTTTTGCGGTGCGTCCAAAATCTCTTCCAACTCAGCGTTGCTGCTGCCCTCCGCCATGATTACTGTTGTTGTAACTCGTGCGCGCGCACGGCTTCCGTCCGTCTTCAGAACAAATCGCGAAATGGTGACGGTGCAGACAAGACGCCCGGAAAACGCAGGGATTGAGTGCAGTACCACGAGGAAAAGCGATGTGAAGATTACCGATACAGACACGCAGCGAACGAAGCATCACGAACTTCAGCCGTCATTGTACCGATACACACTGAATGAATCGATGCACTCGCATCGCGCACGTTTGTGTCGCGACCACGATCCATATCGATTAATCTCCACATCCCCACAACATATACATTGATGTGTTACTGCGGTCAACATTTCCGGATTCATTTGGTGTGTTGAAAAGCAAATACAGTCTTGTTTATGATTTATTTAATTCTGGATGTTGTCGAATCACAGCCGGTCCAAACGTCTCAGGTTGTGAGGAAGAAATCTTTTCTTCGTCCTCTTCATCCTCGAAGTGAAGTCATTCGATATTCAGAAATCACTAAATATGAATGAACTAGCTTGAGTGACCCAGTCTTGTCTGTTCTGCGCATCATGACGACAGGATCACGCCTTCGGTTTCATTGAAGGGAAACGAAGAAAAATGAGAATAAAACAAAGCAACTTGTACGTTTTCTCAAAACATAGACAAATTAATACCTGAATAAATAAGTAGAAATGATCGCCCCGCCCCCTCTCGCACCTGCGCACATTCTCTCGGAAGCGGTGACGTCATGGTGTGACGCACCAGCGCTCCCTGTGACTTGCGAAATGGATCCAGGAGGCTCCCGGTACTACGAGCCTCTGGACCGGAGGACTGTGAGCTCGAATGAACCGTGGACCACCAGGAGAACCTCAGGAACACCGGGCTGGAATCCACCGGAGCAGCGAACCGACAGCTGGTGAAAGTGAGTCTTCGTTAACGGCTGTTCGCGCCTTGTAGCATGTCGCTAACGGACCGCGAGCTGAACCAAGTGTTCAGGCAGGCCGGAAGACCGACGAGGGGAGGGTCGGTGCCGTTTCAAAGCCGTTCAGTGGGGGGAACATTTGACCTCGGCTTCCCCCCCGGAGCCCCCGGCAGCTTCACCGGTTCAGTCGGCTGAACTCATGACTACCAGTGGTGATCGAGGCAGAAACTGCTGCTAGTTGGGTTCCAGTTCATTGGTGGCCCATATTACTACTACCACTACCACTACTACTACTATTACTAGTAATGTCAATAATGTTCATGATAATACTACTAGTGATAATAATAATAAGAGAGGTAATAGTGGAAATACTACTAGTGATAGTAGTAATAGGAGTGGTAATACTACTAGTGGTAATAATAGGAGAGGTAATACTACTAGTGGTAATACTACTAGTGGTAATACTACTAGTGATAATAATAATAAGAGAGGTAATAGTGGAAATACTACTAGTGATAGTAGTAATAGGAGTGGTAATACTACTAGTGGTTATAATAGGAGAGGTAATACTACTAGTGGTAATACTACTAGTGATAATAATAATAAGAGAGGTAATAGTGGAAATACTACTAGTGATAGTAGTAATAGGAGTGGTAATACTACTAGTGGTAATAATAGGAGTGGTAATACTACGAGTGGTAATACTACGAGTGGTAATAATAGGAGTGGTAATAATAGGAGAGGTAATACTACTAGTGGTAATACTACTAGTGATAATAATAATAAGAGAGGTAATAGTGGAAATACTACTAGTGATAGTAGTAATAGGAGTGGTAATACTACTAGTGGTAATAATAGTAGAGGTAATACTACTAGTGGTAATACTACTAGTGGTAATACTACTAGTGATAATAATAATAAGAGAGGTAATAGTGGAAATACTACTAGTGATAGTAGTAATAGGAGTGGTAATACTACTAGTGGTTATAATAGGAGAGGTAATACTACTAGTGGTAATACTACTAGTGGTAATACTACTAGTGATAATAATAATAAGAGAGGTAATAGTGGAAATACTACTAGTGATAGTAGTAATAGGAGTGGTAATACTACTAGTGGTAATAATAGGAGAGGTAATACTACTAGTGGTAATACTACTAGTGGTAATACTACTAGTGATAATAATAATAAGAGAGGTAATAGTGGAAATACTACTAGTGATAGTAGTAATAGGAGTGGTAATACTACTAGTGGTAATAATAGGAGAGGTAATACTACTAGTGGTAATACTACTAGTGGTAATACTACTAGTGATAATAATAATAAGAGAGGTAATAGTGGAAATACTACTAGTGATAGTAGTAATAGGAGTGGTAATACTACTAGTGGTTATAATAGGAGAGGTAATACTACTAGTGGTAATACTACTAGTGGTAATACTACTAGTGATAATAATAATAAGAGAGGTAATAGTGGAAATACTACTAGTGATAGTAGTAATAGGAGTGGTAATACTACTAGTGGTAATAATAGGAGTGGTAATACTACGAGTGGTAATACTACGAGTGGTAATAATAGGAGTGGTAATACTACGAGTGGTAATAATAGGAGTGGTAATACTACGAGTGGTAATACTACTAGTGGTAATAATAGGAGTGGTAATACTACTAGTGGTAATACTACTTGTGGTAATACTACTTGAGGTAATACTACGAGTGGTAATACTACTATTGGTAATACTACTAGTGGTAATACTACAAGTGGTAATACTACGAGTGGTAATACTACGAGTGGTAATACTACGAGTGGTAATACTACTAGTGGTAATACTACTAGTGGTAATACTGCGAGTGGTAATACTGCGAGTGGTAATACTGCGAGTGGTAATACTGCGAGTGGTAATACTACAAGTGGTAATACTACGAGTGGTAATACTACGAGTGGTAATACTACGAGTGGTAATACTACTAGTGGTAATACTACTAGTGGTAATAATAGGAGTGGTAATACTACTAGTGGTAATACTACTTGTGGTAATACTACTTGAGGTAATACTACGAGTGGTAATACTACTATTGGTAATACTACTAGTGGTAATACTACAAGTGGTAATACTACGAGTGGTAATACTACGAGTGGTAATACTACTAGTGGTAATACTACGAGTGGTAATACTACGAGTGGTAATACTACTAGTGGTAATACTACTAGTGGTAATACTGCGAGTGGTAATACTACTAGTGGTAATACTGCGAGTGGTAATACTGCGAGTGGTAATACTACAATACTACAATGATGTTACTCATGCAGCGTCTTCAGGACAACGTTGAAGTGTCAACACATTTCAGAAGGACAGTGACGCAGAACGATTCAATTCAAACGTGTGTGAGGAAAAATGTGAGGCATGCTGGGAAAAAAACTGTGTTCATGCTATTGATGAAAAGTTTTCCTGTGAAGGGGGGGCTGAGCGGCGTCACTGATCTGGTGGACTCTGTTCCCCTGTGAGATCGGGTCCCTGCTCCTGGACCGACCCGTGTGTCGCCTGTCAGAGGAAACTGATTCATTGTAACACCTGCAGCCTTCAGACCTCCAGGCAGGGAAGCACCAGGGTTTGATGGCAGCCTGTTTGTGGGAGTCAGCTCTTCCTCCATGTGACTGATCAAGGGTCAGAGTTGGGGTTATCTTCAGATTTTGGATTGTTGATGAGAAAAAAAACCAAAAACAAACGAGAAGTCATCGACTTCGCTGCCTGGAACAGAGGAGGTGTTATTCTGAGCCGCCAGCTGGAGGCTCCCAGGGGTGGGTCGGAGAAAGCAGAAGCGAGATTCAGTAAACGAGCCTTTGTGCGCTTCCTTCTGTTGCTGCTTGTTGGAAGATGATTGATCACCTCTGAAGGTCCGATCTGATTATTGATCGTCTGTTCTCTGATGTCTCCTGTGTGCAGTGCAGCGCGTAGGATGATCAGCAACCAGGAAGATGTAAGTCGCCTTCACGCGCTCACTCATCTCTGAACGTGACCACACCCTCGGTTCCTCACCTCAGCGGAACGCTGGAACAGCTAAAGTGAGGCAGATTTATTTTGTCCCCTGGAGATAAAACTTGTCCCCACAATCCAAGGTTCTGAGCAGGTTCTCCTATCGTCACAAATCTAAGGTTCTGAGCAGGTTCTCCTATCGTCACAAATCTAAGGTTCTGAGCAGGTTCTCCTATCGTCACAAATCTAAGGTTCTGAGCAGGTTCTCCTATCGTCACAAATCTAAGGTTCTGAGCAGGTTCTCCTATCGTCACAAATCTAAGGTTCTGAGCAGGTTCTCCTATCGTCACAAATCTAAGGTTCTGAGCAGGTTCTCCTATCGTCACAAATCTAAGGTTCTGAGCAGGTTCTCCTATCGTCACAAATCTAAGGTTCTGAGCAGGTTCTCCTATCGTCACAAATCTAAGGTTCTGAGCAGGTTCTCCTATCGTCACAAATCTAAGGTTCTGAGCAGGTTCTCCTATCGTCACAAATCTAAGGTTCTGAGCAGGTTCTCCTATCATCTCATGGCCATGACTTAACACATCAGGGGTCGCACACCTTGTGGCAACAACTAAATGCAGTAGCAGCAAACGTTACCAAGCGGCGGCCACACGTCTCCTGGGGGAGGAGCAACCGTGGTTCTTCTAGGCCGCAGGTTCCATGGAGGAAAATTCCGTCTTGTGGCTAAAATCCTACACATTTTTCTTTTTTCTCTATTCAGAAGTTAATCTCAGTGTAAACAGCAAAGAACAGTTGTGATGTATGAAAGCCTGCAAGGAATTTGTCATAACTCTGCGGAGGCAGAGTGTGTGTGTTTGTGTGTGTGTGTGCTTATACAGTCATTTCCATGTGTTCCTGTACAACCAACACACTCAGGGTTCTGTGGGTCCTTTTTACACCGGGTGTTTGTTTGTGGCCTCCAGGAGTTTGTTGCAGTGCGGGTCCAGGATCCCCGGGTCCAGAACGAGGGCTCCTGGAATTCATACGTGGACTACAAGATATTCCTTCATGTGAGTATGAAAGATGTCGTGGTGCGGGATGGCGCGAGTCCTCTGCCTTCACGCTCCAGCCGGCAGCTGCACAGACGGGAACGTCGCTGCTCCTCAGCACATCGTTTCCTTTCATTTGCTGGCCAGCAGGCGATGTGTGTGTTGAGGAATGCTGAGTCAGCAGCAGGAAGGCTTCCCGCTGACACGGACGTGTGTTGACTCATGAGGTCTTGTGACCTCACGTGGTCGTCCTACGCGTTTGTCATGGATGTTGTTTCTCTGCCTTCAAAGAGCCGTTTAATCTCTGATCAGGAGGTCAAAGGAAGCGCTTGGCTCCTCCCGGAGAATTGAGCGGCCCTGAGCACAGTTCGAGTTCCAGCTCTTTCAAGAGGGAGATGAAATACGATCGTCCGCACCAGCGTAGGTGTAGGGGCGCCATCATCGAAGTGTCAGAGCGGCTCTGTGAGGAGAGTGAACGAGGGAAGACCTTCACCAGCGTGTGATTGATTATGTCCAGTCAGCAAACATCAGCGTCACATGTTAGCAGAACATGTGACGACGTTTTAGTTCTGCTGAGGGTGAAAATGAATTCAGCCGGGATGGCGTGTTGGGATCAGCCCCGTGAAAACCATCCAACACAGCACAGATCAGTCACCTGACTCCACGAGTGTCTGACCTGCAGGCTGGCCTCTCGACCTGCAAGGTCTCTGCTCCAAAGCGTGTTTGTGGACATGACGGTGGCGTCAACCCTCAGTAACCTCCATTCCAGTTCACAAACCGGTCCTGAATTCATCCTGTAACTGCAGGGTGAACACACGCATACAACAGTAGTTTTCTTCTTGAAAGTAGCTGGACTGTATTTCCCCTGCGTGCACGACGGTGACATGCTAGCTTAGTCAGCCGCTGGCTTTCACGTGGCTGAGTATCGTCTGCAGAGCAGGGACAGCACCTTCAGGGTTTTAGTTTCCAGATTGAATCAAAGAAAATCCATGTTGCTTCAATGATGTATGACAAGGCAACTGAGTGGAGCTGCTCCGAGTGTTGTGAAGAGTTCCAACCTCAATCATGTTGTTTCCATGGAGACGCAGGACTTTATGTTGACATTAAAACAGAGCAGATGAATGATGAGATCACGTCTGACAGGGAATGTCAGCAGGAGTCAACCATTAGAACCATAACACAGGATTTGTTGTCCACCTCCAGACCAACAGTAAAGCTTTCACCGCCAAGACGTCCTGTGTGCGGCGCCGCTACAGCGAGTTCGTGTGGCTCAAGAAGAAGATGCAGAAGAACGCTGGCTTGGTGTAAGTAGACATGGGAGAGTTTTCAGTGGCAAGAAGAGAACCGTTCATTTACCAAATCAGTTTTGGTAAATGAACGGTTCTTAAACTATTGCAGTCCCCAAAATGACTTGTTTACCATTAGACTGGTGCAGGGAGGAGTGGCACCAGTTCTCCTGGGGGAACGTCTGGTTCCCTGGTCTCCAGATCAGGGACCTGTAAACAGCTGTGTGGTTCCCAGCAGCTGGAGACATCAGCAGGTTCAGTTCTACATCAGATCCACCAGTAAACACCAGACTGGTGGATGGTGGAGGTTCAGTTCTAAATCAGATCCACCAGTAAACACCAGACCGGTGGATGGTGGAGAGTCTGAACAATGTTGGTTGCTAACATGTGACCCTGGTGTAGCTCCTCCATAGGCTAACGTTAGCGTAGCACTGCTAACTGTAGCATCCAGGCTTCCAGCATCGTCAGAGGGTTCATTAGTGAAGATGCAGTCGTCATTCTTTCACCCACATCAGAAACTCACTGAACACAGAAACTCTGTTATTCACCATCTTGTGTCTGTCCTCGCAGGCCCGTCCCAGACCTTCCAGGAAAGTCATTCTTCTCTTTCAGCAGTGAGGACTTCCTGGAGAGGAGACGGCAGGGACTCCAGGCCTTCCTGGATCAGTCAGTCCTTTTTTTATCTGAACATAAATCTGCCATGCGTGTTGAAGCGACACGTTTCATTTTGTGATCCTAATTCCTGCATTGTTTGCTTGTGTTCGTGGCTCAGGGTGGTGCACATGACGGTGTGTCTGTCCGACAGCCAGCTCCACCTCTTCCTGCAGACCCAGCTGCCCGTCGGACATATCCAGGACTGCGTACAGGGCCACACCCCTTACTCCGTGACAGACGCCATCCTCACCTATGCCTCCTCCAACCGGGGCTTGGCTCAGGCTCAGGAGGACGATCCAATGAAGGAGCCCAGTCTGACTGTTTCGTACGAGTCCATGGAGAGGTATGCTCGGGCCACGATTCGTCGCGGAGACGGAGCTACGCTAACACTTCCTACCCACTACCAGTCACTGTGCTAAGCTAACTAGCCTGGACCTGAGCTAGCTGATGCTAACACTTCCCACCCACTACCAGCCACTGAGCTAAGCTAACTAGCCTGAACCTGAGCTAGCTGATGCTAACACTTCCCACCCACTACCAGCCATTGGGCTAAGCTGACTAGCCTGAACCTGAGCTAGCTGATGCTAACACTTCCCACCCACTACCAGCCATTGGGCTAAGCTGACTAGCCTGGGTCTCAGCTCCATTATTCAGCACAGTGGAGGAAATGATGACATGGACAGTACGAGCTTTTAACTACAACTTGGTAGGGCTGTGATCACCCAAAGAAATTCTTGGTCGACTGAAGCCCTCAAATTTGGACTAAAAATGGACTAATTTTATACATGAAAACTCAACTGTGTCAACTATCAGCACAAAACCTGCTGAGGAACATTGAGACAATTGTTTCTGTCAGGTTATAACAACTGAGCGACGCCATCGTTGGTCCTGACAGAGCCAGACTGAACACAGGAGCTCAGCATCGCGGCTGAGACACAAATAGACTTTTAACTTAAAACTTTACTCTCAAACACAAAAGGCAAGTCCACGGTAAGAATTTTTACAATTAAAACAAAACAATTATTAGACAGGGCTGTAGGTGGAGCAGTGGTCAGCACTGTGGCCTCACAGCAAGAAGGTTGTGGGTGGAGCAGTGGTCCTCACTGTGGCCTCACAGCAAGAAGGTTGTGGGTGGAGCCCCGGCTGCAGCACGGGGTCTTTCTGGGTGAGTCTCCATGTTCTCCCTGTTCCTGCTGGGTTCTCTCTGGTACTCCAGCTTCCTCCACAGTCCAAAGACATCAAGAGGGACCAGGTTAATCCAGACTCTAAATTGACCGTAGGCGTGGCTGGGAGAGCCAATGGTTGTCTGTCTCTATGTGTTGGCCCTGCCATGGACTGGCGACCTGTCCAGGGTGAACCCCGCCTCTCGCCCGTTGATGCTGGGATAGGCTCCACCCCCCGCGACCCTTACTAGTAAGGAATAAGCGGAAGACGACGACAATTATTAGACTAAAACACTGAAATGTCAATTCTGATGCGTTCATGTACTCAAAACTGACAGGCAACCTGAGGTGGACACGTTAGCTCACCGTTGCTCGGTGACACGTGGTGTTTGTGGTGGAGCTGTGACATGAAAACTGGTGCTGGCAAACTTTGCATTCACCTTTTTTCCCATGATCTGTTTTCATGAAATGCTGCCACGCTGCAGACGTCTTTGACGTGGGGGACGAGGACTGACTTGGAATGAAACCGTCTCAAGCGGGTCGGGCGAGTCCAAAATAGCAAAACAAGGGGGGGTTCAAAGATAGATTGTTATCTGTGAAACAGGGGTGCTTTGAAAACACCCCCATTAGCACTTGGTACTTTCCTCCTGATGAAATTAACGTGGCAAAAAAGTCGACCAGTCAGAATTTTGGTCGAAGCAGAACGTATGTACGACTCAATCGACCAGTCGACTCCAGCCCTACAACTAGGTGTATTGGAGTTGTTCCTTTTAAGGATCCCTAAACATAGACAGGAAGTGAGACAGGTAGGTGATTGGTCGACCAGATAGACAGGTGATGACACATGATGAACATTTTCACGTAAAAATTTAGTTTACCTCATGAAAATGTAAAAGTAAAAACATTTTTCATTCCCACTTTGCAGCCCAGCTCCTCATCAACCACAAACTAGACCAACGAACACGACCCCCGAGCCAGCCTCACATGGCGAGGATTTACTGGAGTGCTGCGACCTGGACTCAGACGGGTTACAACACAAGGACAAGTCCTGCGTCCGGGTCCTGCAGAGGAACCACCTTCTCGAGGCTGTGGTAGAGAAACGCGGGCCTGTGGAGCCCATTTTCTTTCTGGGTGATAGACCAGATGACCCAGCAGAGGACAGCCAGCAGAAGAGCTGCCAAATACTCACACCGGTGGAGGTGCACTCGCCCATGGTGGCCGGCGTAGACAAGGAGGGCGGTACTGTAGAAAAGGTGACGATATTAGACACAATACGACAAATGGCGTCTCATCCAGGCGTAACGGACGAGGAGGGACAGCGGGACGATTCTGCCAGCAAACCCGGGAACTCTGAAGGGATTTCAGGTTTTACCAATCATGACTCAAGGGAGCTGAGTGTAGACCTGGAGGACATCTGCTGTCAAAACCAGGTTTCACTTGATCGCGTCACCTCTGAGCTTGATGGTCCGGATCCTACCAGCGGTACTGCCGGTCCCATCCCAGATGTCCCCTGTCCTGAGGAGCAGTCAGGTGGGCGGGGCCAAGAAAATAGTGATAAACTTGTAAACGAAGAGGAGACGACCCTTCAAGGGAATCACCTTGTACCGGAGGGGACACATGACGACGTAGAACAGCAGCCAAGTTTGGCGGTGAGCGACAACGAGAAGCCTGACGACGGGGATGATCAGTCGCTGCCGTCCTCCAACGAGAGCATCGTCAAGGTTAGCGATGAAGAAAGCCTTGACGAGGCCGATGTAGCAACTGACTACATGACAACTGAGGTCGCTCCTCATTGGTCAGACATGGAGGAAAAGGTCATCCTGGACCTCCAGGAGAACGGATGCCCGGCCCAGAAGGACCGGCGGTACCTCGCTGACCTCGCTGACCTCAGGGACCTGAGCAGCTCTCTGGACCTCAGCGTCGGGACTGGAGATTTGACTGAAAACAGCGACTTCAGTGTCTTAGAGACGGGTTCTGAAGTCGCCGATAGCAAATTTGTGGAGCAGGAAGCACCGCCCTCGCCGTCGATGGACGCCAAAGAGGAGACTCGTGATGTAGAGGTGCATTAGTTCAACAGGTCAGTTGTGTTGATGGTGTTTTTAAATCTCTTTCAAAGTAATATCTTCATAGTCAATGTGTCTAACATCTTAAAAGCTCCTCTGCTGTGGAGGGTGATTGAGTTCCTGGGGCAGCAGAGGGCGCCAGAGTCCACAACATGAAACATGGAGAGCTGATTAACACTGGCACCGTTTAGATTGTTGTTGTGTGAAAGGAAGAATGTACACTGGAGAAGCTCCTCCCACTTTGACAGCTCCACATCACGATCCTCCTGGGTCCTGATCATGTAACAAGTCTTTCCTTGTGCTTCAGTCGTCACGACGGTCACTGGTTGGAAGTGTGAAACCGGCCTCGACCCTCGCGTCAACTCGTGTGTCCCCATTTGTCAAATCCACGTTGCGGTGAGTTAGGCTTTAACAGGACGCCGGTGAGCTGAAGACGGTTGGAGGCGCTTCACTTTCCAAGGGTTTTTATCAGTTGACTTCCAACGATTCCACATATTCACAATACGACTGCATGTCACCTTGACGTTGACACTGACATGATAACGCGCTGGCGAGGAAACTGGGGAACCTTTCCAGAACTTGACATTGAAATATTCAGAAAGTGGAATATAAAGATGACCGGGAACCACCTGATCACTGGGGAACAAAACTGGTCCCGACTGGTCCTGTCACAGCGGGAACCGGGTCGGGCAGCTTCTTTTGCAGATTCGGGTCTAAATATGTTTGAGCATGAACCCAATTGGACGTGCGAGCGTTTGCAGCACACGGACGCGTGTCACAACTGAAATTAAATTGAAATGATTGAATTATTAATAGTTCAAGTTTGAGAACAGTACCACTTGGTGCCAGTTCTGATATTGATTCCAGTCTTAACGGAGCTCATGAATGTGATGATCAACTGCCAGAGGATCAATGTTTGGTTTGTGATTTATGAAGAATATTGGCAGCAGGAACGGTGGACGTCCACCAGAGAGAAGCTGCCTGGAAGAAATGTTGCATCTGAACTCTGAAGAGGAGGAGATGGACACAGCCTCCACTCATAATTCTACTTGGTAGCAGCAAGATGGCGGCTGCTGTTGTCACACTGTTTATGTGTGTGTGTGTGTGTGTGTAACATTTGTTAGGGTTAAAAAGGGACCCCTCGAGTTCGCCTTCGCTCCCCACAGAAGTGAGCTTTTCTGAGGCTTCATGTTAGCATCAAACTGAGCTTGTGTTGCTAACTGATCGTGTTCCACTCCTGGGGCTCTTTCACACTCTTCTTGACTTGTTTGGTTGTTGTCAGGACCAGCTGCTCTCAACAGGTTGTCTGTGAAACAACACTGGTTTGATCAGATGAAGCTAACGGGCACGATGACATCACCAATGTGAATATACATGTAACCCTCTGGCTTCATTTCAATAAAAACAGTTTAGTTTGTCTGAACTGTGGCTTCTTTTGTCGTCCATAATTTCATAATTTTCTAGTCTCTTTGATTTCAGTTTACTTCTCCACCTTTGCTGTTGTGATCGAGCATTTATGAACTTGTCAATCACGCTGTTCTGATCCCGACTTGAGATCAGACATTGGAGCAATGCTGCCCCCCGGTGGCTGAAGGCCGACACTGGACCCCCAGTTTCAACTGAAGGTTCCTGCTTCTTTTACATTTCTTACACACACACACAAATATACCTATTTACATTATATATTTATTTATATACACACACACACACACACACACACACATGTATATATATATATATATATATATATATATATATATACACACACACACACACACACACAAATGTATTTACATATTTATATTATACATATATACACACGTTAATATATATATATATATATATACAAATGTGTAACTATACAGATGTAGATATAGATACATGAATATATGTGTATATATACACGTGTATGTATACATATATATATATACTGTGTATATATACACACACACATACATAAATATATATTTACACACAATTAAATGTGTGTAAATATACACATATATGTGTGTGTATATACACATATTTATATATACACACAAGTATATATGTATATGTACAATCACATTTTAAAACTATATAGATGTAGAGATAGATACATGTATATCTGTGTATATATATATATATATATATACACAGATATACATATATGTATATATTTAATATATATTTAATGTGTATATATACACACATTCAATGTATGTGTGTATATATACACATACATAAATATTACATTTACGCACACATATATAAATTAAATGTGTGTGTGTTTTGTGTGCTGTATTTTCTCACCAATCGTTTCCACTCCACTGACGTCATGAATTCACTGCAACTTGAACAAAGTCACCAGATCATTGATGGCTTTGTCCTGTCAAGGGTTCACCGGGTAAAATAAATTGCACAAATTGATCGCTACGATTATTTATGATGATTTATTGTAATGATTAAGTTGATGAATTTTATTGACAAAATGGGAGAAACACAATCCGAAAACATTTAGTTTAAAATCATACAAACCATAAGAATGTTAAATGTTTTCACAAATTATCTGAGGTTTAGTTTCCTCATGACCACACAACACAACACTTAGACAAACGACATCAGATGTCCTGACTGGTTAACCTGAGTGTGAACGCGGTGGCCGGCGCCTCAGCCGCAGCTCTGTAGAGGAAGAAACACCAGCATCAATAATTCAGCGCTGATGCCACGTAGCGCCGCCTGACTCCGTTACAGATGCGCTCTCTTAAATAGGACAACTGACGCTGTAATCAGCCGATTGTTGCGTGTGTTTATTTGCGCCCGTTGCCCCGTTTAAATGGCTCAACGCAGTACTTCTTTCAGCCAGCAGATGCCATAAATGGCAGGTCAACGAGTGAATTTACCTCGGCGGTGGCGTGGACGAGCACCAGGGGGGCAGTTTCTGGGTATTAGGCCGCAGTAATGGTCCATAATGGTGATGAGAAGAGAGTGTGTGTACCTGCTGCAGCTCACAAGATGTAGGCAGGGTGGAGGAAGTCTTTGGGGACGATACCCATGGCGCCGTTCAGCTCGCCGACCCACCAGCCGTAAATGTTGTACTCCTGGAATGAACAAATCAAGACGTCTCAGAGGGTTCTGGTAAACAAAGCGGGATCAAACGTATCGTTAAAAAAAACACCGTTCAGATGTTCGTCTGCAGGCCGGCGCCCTGCTCAGCAGCTGAACGAGTCAGGAGGGTCTCAGCACCGCACAGAAACCCAGCGACACTCCTGCTCTACACCCCAGCAGACGCCGGGGCAGGCGTCCAGCAGGAGCCGGCAGGTCCTTCAACTGGAGCGCTCGTCTCCAGTTCCTCCTCATAAACTGTTAGAAACACTAAACAGGAAAATGGAGACGTTTCAAACAAACTCGCTCGGTTCTGCAAGAATGATCGACTGCATTCGTGATTCAACAGAATGCAAACCCGCGCCACAGAACTTGTTCTTCAGACAACCAGACACCTTGCCCCATGTTTGGAGTAATTTGTGGGAACAAGTTATCTTTGTGACGATGGAACCAGAAGTACCTGCCGGTCCCAAATGAACAAAGCAGGAGGTCCGGGTTGCTCCTCCCACAGCTGCCATGTTCCACTCAGCATGGATCTCTGAGGAAGCATCAGGCTGAAACGCCTCACCTGACACTGCTGCTTCACAACGACACGAGAACGTTTTATAGAACTTGAGACTGGAGACACTGGAGGTTTCCACGGCTCCAAGAAAGCACAGGTTTACACTGCTTTGATTTCACTCGTCTTTGGTCGCGTCGATGCGCTGTGCCTCAAACTTTTTAATGAATTCTTTTGTTTTTGTACTGATGGAAGAATAAAACAATGACACGAATCTTCTTTTGTTGGTTGAATTCAAAATGAATCATAAAATGCAATATTTTTCAGCCACATATGACCTTCATCAATGAGAGGTGTTTAGTACCAACGGACCGGCGTACAGGTCGATGTAGATGGGCAGCGCCGGCGTGACCAGAGGCTCCGGGGGCCACCACAGGTGACAGCGATAATCACCACGATTCAGAGTTGATTAGTTGAAACTCTAAAACACAAGTTTTAATGTATCAACTTAAGGAAAATGTCCAACACACAAAACGACAGCAGCAGATGATTGTTCTCTCTTTTCAAGGACTCCATCTGTAACTGACCAACATCAGCTTCAAACCAGAGCCGCCGCCACGACTCCAGATCAAACGTTCTCCTCACAAGCACATGAACGCCACCACCCACGCATTGACTGCAACAGTTGGACGCGTGGATGCTTCTCATCTCAAGTTCTCGTTCTGCCTTGGCGTGACGTGTCGATGATCCAGCAGTGAGGCTTCAGCACTCAGACGAGTTTATTGACGTCTGCTCCAAACCAACCACACCACTGCGGCAGTTCGTAGCGCTGATCGAACCTTGGCAGGAAGGAATCGCACCACGGTCACATGACTTCACACTTGAACCTGAACCACACACCTGATTTCAGGTCCCTGACCTGGAGACCAAGGAACCAGATGTTCTACCAGGAGAACTTACCTACAGGTGTGAGACTTGTCACATTGATGGCCTTTGACCTGCTGAGAGCGAGACTAGATCGGTCTCTGACATCTGTATCAGCGAGTCTATTCTACAGCTGTCCTCGCTGTGACCTTTGACCTTGGAAGAAATTCCCTCAAAATACTGAGAAATCACACTAAGGACAATGCGGCGGATTAACAAATGGACGGACAGAGAAGAACTTTCCTCTTCATGAGGAAATCAAGCTCACAAATCAAGACCCCGTGCCCCCGGCCACACCAACCCCCCCCCCCCCCCCCCCCCCCCGAAAAGGAGTGATGTTGGTGTGAGGTCGCAGCCAGGACATAAACTATTCTGCCAGGATCGTCCTCTCATCTGGCCGGCGTGGGCTGAGAGTGGTGATCTGTCCCGGCCTCCTCGTGTCCCCCTAAGAACCCCCCAGGGACGGGGACGAACTCTGAGGGTTTTTGAGCTCATAACAGAGGACAGTTGCATCCAAAATGGTGTTTTTACGCTCCTGTAGAGGAGAGACGCCCGAGTGAAACTCTGGCGTGGAACCATTCTGGAGAGGAGAGGAGGAGGAGAGGGAGACATACGGACGAGGGGGGGCATCGTGGAGAGGCAGCAAAACAGTTTTTCTCTCCCTTGGGGGTGTCGCAGCACTATTCCACCAACCGTAGTGACAGAGAGTTTTATTTATCTCTGCCGCCCATCTGTGCACTCGGTCTCAAATTCTCCCCGAGAAAGGTCTTTTGGATTATCAGCGCCGCCATTTTAATACAACTGGTACATCACAGAGTGGGCGCCAATGGCGGTGGAAGTCTGTCAGGCGTGCAGAGTCCATCTTCCTCATACTTGAAATGGGTTCATCCAGAGTACACCTGCTGTAATAGGACATCACGGGAGGCGCGGCGAGTAAATTATCCAAATGACAAAAGCGGAGCGAAACTCCTCAACATCCTCCTGTTGGTTTCCTGCGTTTGTCTTTGAGGTCGACGTGCTTGTGAGTTTTCACGTCTGAAATCTGGAGGTTTGGCCAAAGATTTCAGCTGAGCGGGGACTGATTGGACCCGGTGATTAGTGTTCAGAGACGCTCCGGGTGAGGAAATCAAACGTCCCCAAGATGCACCAGGATCCATGAGAGAGGTGACACACATCACAACAGCGCCGTGTCGTGGCAGCGGCGGCGCGTTGACTCATTGACCTCCCGGTGACTCCTTCGCCGAGAAAGCGGAGAATGAGTGTGGGCGGGGCTGGCACTCAGAGAGGGTTGCCATGACAACACCTGCAGTGTACCGGCGCGATCGTTTATTTACCACTCAGGGGGCTGGCTAATGGTGGCATTCTGATGGGCCCATCGCTCACGTCCCCGACCGCAGGACGGACTGACAGCTACCCGAGCCTGAAGCCAGGAGAAGGTGAGTCGAGGATGTGGCGAATGACGACGGGTGAGGTGGGTGTCGCACTGCCGCCATGTAAATAAACAAAACTCAGCTTTAATACCTATGGATGAGAGTGCAGCCTTCGTCCTTCCTCATCGTCACACACAAACGAGTTGCCGCTAATGAGTCTGACACATGAGGCATCTCCGCTCGGCCACCAGCTGACTGAGGCAGGCCTTGGGGCGTGATGGAGCGCAGGAAGTCTCTCATTGCCCTGCCGCTGAACCCACCGCTCGGGTGTTACAATCCCTCCCTCCTCCCTCGCTTCTAGCCCCCTCCCTCCCTCCTTTCCTTCCTACTCCTTCTCTTTCCACCTCAGTAGCAGCCTTAGCATCCTCTTCTCCTCTACATCATCCCTGCGTCCTCCATCACGGGTCACGCTAACAAAGAAACATGGACACCTTGGTCGGACGATGGTCAGGTGCTGAGCCCGCCTGGCTGCTCAAACGTCCTGAAAACACCCACAACGGCACTGAAGCGCTTCCACAGCCACGTGCAAAAAAACCTCCTGTCAGAAGCCATCAGGAAATACGGATGATAATTCCACACCACCAGAAATGGCTACTTAGTGTCCATTTTTTTTCCGAGCGGGCTTTTAATTAAATGACTGAATTGGCTTCAGAGTGGAAAGATGACGGAGCGTTTGGGAAGATCTCAGGATGATGAGATTTAATCAAAAGAAAGCCTACTTGCAGCGTGGTAGCGCTCGCCGGGGATTACAGATCGCTCCTTAACTTAATAGCAATTTAAAGTGGATTTGTGTTTGCCGCCGAGTGTGTGTAATGATGGCTGTTTACGCCGCCCCTCATTTATAATAATTAAGCAGAATGGATTGGGGGTGGGTCGCTCGGACGCGGTTCTGGGCTATTGGCGTGGGCTGAATAATGACCTACTGTAGTTGACCGGGGGATGACCGCTGCCTCCTGCTTGACCCCGGACCCCAGACTCGCCCCCCGCTACTTCGGGTGGTAAATAGGATGTCTTGGCTGTCTATAGTGTCCTGGTGTCTATGGCCACAATAGCAGCTCGGGGTCTTTAAATGGAAGAGAGGGGGGACAGGGCCACACAAAAGAAGAAAGGGATCCCCCCCCCTCTTTGTCTCTCCTGCTTGACTTTTCCTTCTGATTGTTTGGCCTCTTTCCTTCGGTGGCGCTCAGCCGATGTGACCAGCTTCCCGCCGGAGCGTCACAGGTAGCAGAGACATCATCCAGGGTGACTTTTAGAATTTATAAAGTTAATTATATCATCTATAATGAATCAGTGTTTAAATTTTAATAGAATATAACTGACACTACGAAAAACTGCCACAAGGTGTCAGTGGTGTCCACACTCTTGTCCTCTCCAACAAAGCTGCAATTAAAGACTCTGTACGAATGTGACGTGCCTCGTCTTTCGGGGACGCAGCGGATTGGCTGGAGGTCTGCGTCTCTGTCCTGTGGTTGGATGGTGGGAGGAGGGAGAGGAGAGAAGAGGGAGATGTGGCAGCCCTGCTCACCAGTGTTTTACCGACCCTGGACGGGTTTGTGCCATAAATCTCTCCCGCGCTCTTAAGCGTTGTTCTCCATGAGTGCCTGTGGGAATACAGGAATGTGACAGCTGACCTGTAGAACCCAGAGTTTGGATTCTGGGTTCCTACATTAGAGGGCAAGAATGCAGGAGGAGCATAAGGTTTAGTGAGGAACATGGCAGGCCACGTGGTCAGGGATGGCGAGGAGGGGTGAAAAGATAGTTGGCGTGATAAATGAATCTGATGGTCATATTACAAATCCAGCAACAAACATCCCTGAAGCTCCTACAGACGGCGATGCACTTTAGCGCAGCGGGAAACATCGACGGCTTAAATCAAGCCGAGTGTTTGATTCTGCAAAACAGCGAGCTGGCCAGCATTTGTCATTACACTCCACAGCGTCAGTGTCAAGCCATAATGCGCATTAGAAAAATGCAAGCTATCTGAAATGAAATGCCAGGGCAAGAATCACAAGATGGATTCCACCGAGTGTTTGTACCTCATGTATCAGCGCGCCGCCAAGCTCTGTGGAAGGTGGCGGTGCTGGAACTGGAGGCGGAGTCGCAGATTAATTTTCTTGAACTAATGGGATTCATATGAGTGGTGAGGTTCCTAATTTATTTGCTTTGCCAGTGGTACACAGATATGCGCACACACACACACACACGAAAAAAACACACAAATACAGTAAAAATGCAGCCACTTTACAGTAAGTGAGAGATCAATAATGATGGACGAGCGCCTTTGATACAATCGGCATTTTCTCCTCAGTTCACAGCCATATGACACCGCGCCTGTGGCCATCCCCTCCTGCACTTCAGCACTCAATCACATCCCAGCTTTAAAAATAACAGTTTGTTAGCACCATTGATTTAGCACTTAGAGCGTGTCCTTATTACCTTGTAATTATGGTCAGTGTTGACATAACAGCAGACAAGCAGGCCTCCCACCCTCCCTGAGAATTTATGGCGCCTGCTTTTATTACGGCCATTTCATGTGTCCGCGTCCCCCGTTAAGTGACAGACTTGAGTTCCAGCCAAGGGCCCGTATTTCACTCATGGAGGTCAGGGTTCTCAGGAATCCCCTGTAAAACTGAACGCCGGTGGGGCCGGCGTGAACACACGGAAGACACGGGGAAGCCCTCCCCTAGGGCTCGTTAAAATAAAGAGCCGATTATGGGCCATAATCCAAATAACGGCATTCATGAGGAAGGAGCAAAGCGGGACACGGGTGGAGTCGTGTCATCGCGCCAAACCGAACAATGCCAGATCACCTGTGAATAATTTACGACCAGAGCCTTGCTTTAAATCCGTTAGCTGGACCCCTCGCTGGTAGCCTGTCACTGTTATGACTTCAGCATCCAGCTGGACAACAGCAGGATCATCAGTGTCACTCAGATCTCTGCAGGTCTCCCTTCCCACCTGAGCCGTTCACTTCGGTGTCGGGTGAGGCAGCAACCGGAGCCGTATAGCAACGAGGCTGCTGGAGGCCGACCAGGAAGGCCCCCTTTGTCATTGTGATGTGAAAACAGACGGCGCCGACATTTTGACAGAGCAACCAGCACACTGATGGACGGACGTCACTTGTGTCGTTGCTGAAGACTCACAACATCCCTGAGTCAGCCGCCTCGCACTGAGGGCTTCTGTCACTCAACAGAAGAGAGAAGTCCAAGTTTTCTCCGACCATTGTTTGTCTCTCAGCAGCAAATCCACAGAGCAGCGGGGCAGCACCCGGTCTGTGCTCCTCTGCTTGATCTCAGACTCGTCCTCAACAACAGCCAACCACAACTCTAACCACTTGTAAGTTACTGTCTTTTACTACTTCAGATCTTTTCCTTTCTCTCTCCCTCTCCTTCTCTCTCACACCCTAACCGGTCGAGGCAGATGGCCGCCCACACACACACCCTCAAACAGAAAGTTAAAAGGCAGTTGTTGGTTGCCATGGTCACCGAAGTGCCGGATCTTGGGGGATTGTAGCATCATGAGATCTTTTTAGTTGTGCTGTAAACAAAACTGGCCTGATGTGATTTCTTACACGTTGCCTGCCTCAGGACTCCAGATGTTAATTAGCATTTTTTACTAAGTACATCCTGTATTTAACGCCATTCTGATCTTAAAAAGACAGTTAGAATTTCTCACTAACTTGTTCTTTTAGTGAATTCAGTCGGCTTTCCTTGGTGCTCACCAGCTCTCACACAGTAGGAACTAAAACCGTGACGCCGTTTGTCGAAGATGTAATTTATTCGTTTTTTAGGGACCTTTGTTTCAACGTTTCATGTCAAGCATGTACATGTTTTCAAGCCATGCTTTTTAATAGTCATTAAATATTCAGTGAACAACCAGAAATCATTCTGCTTCTCCCTAACTTTCGAATCTAAAGAAAAAGATTTGCATTGCTTCATTGGACATTTGGCGTATTATCAGTACAGGACATGGACGAGAAGACCAAGATTAATAACCATTGGACTTGTGAGCAGTGTTTGAAATGATTGAGATATTTATGTGAAGCTATAACCCCGGCACTGACCTGCTGTTGATTCACTGTTCAATGAAATACACTGACCAGGAGGTCACTGAGAGGAAGCACACCTCCATTAAAAGCAATGCAGAACAAACGCCATTCCTCACGTTTGCATGGATGAATGCAGGTGATCACATGACCTCCTTGGTGGAGGGAACAAATGACGATACATTTGCGTCAGATGTGAACATCTTCAATAACTCCTCGGGAGACATTTCAGGGCAGAGGTCTGCACTCTGGGCACACACTCGTTACTGAAGCCGTCCACAACAAAGCCTTACAATATTAGAAACTCAGTGGCTTTGTTTTACTTATCAACCACTCAGAATCTCTGCTGATTAAAGAGCCAACAAATGTGACACTGTCATTCTTCAACCACATAATTACAAACAAAAAAGCTGAGAATGCGGTAATTTCCTCCTCCCCTGCTCCTCAGATAATTTAGTCCAAACACACACCATGATGATTCAATTTAAAGGCGGCCAATAGCAACAGCCTGGGAACAAGTCCCTGAACGCAGCACAGTAGAAGTACCCATTGATTTCCAGTACGGAGGCTTTCCACCGGCAGATACTCTGCATGTAACGACAAGATGGCCATAAAACACGGCGGAATAGATGGAGAGAGCTGAGATGCAGGATGGCTTCACCTGCAGTTTGTGTCAAACAGAAAGGAAGAGCTTCGCATGGCTGCCTACTCAATTAACCCCTGAGATCGAGGCTCCATAATGAAGCGCAGCACCATTACCCAGCTCCAGAATGGCACTTCACCCTGGTGGCCCGCAAATAGACAACGCCACCGCCGGCGCTCCTCTGCTCCATCCAGACACGAGCGCTGGAGTTTAGACGCAAATATCAGCGTGTTGAGACAGTAAACCAGGACAGTTGATGTTGTTTAACCCCGAAATAATTACACACGCACACATCATTTTACTCTTTATAAACAGCTATAATTGCTCCTGCAGTCGTGCCGCGAGCGCTCAAGATGGACGTGGGATTACTAATCTCCTGTCTAGAGACGTGCGTAGGAATGAAATAATCTGAGGGTTCGACGCTGACCTTGCTAATGATATAGATGAGATCTCCTCTCTGGAAGGCCAGCTCATCCGGCTCGTCGGCCTGGCAATCCCATAAACTCTGGTAGTAGTTGGCATAATCTGCCGAGCCGGCTGAGAGGAGGAGAGAGCACAGATTAAATAAACGGTGCTCATTTTGATCTTTTTTTTCTGACATCTGAACGACTAAATGTTCTTGTAAATAGAAGAGGAGTTCTGACCTGGTTTGCTGGTTGCTGCACTGCCCTCACCCACCGGATCCAAAGAATCTTCCTCTAAACAAAGGAGCAAATTAAAATGAATTATATTTACGAGATTTTTTTTATTGAGCTGGAGAAATTAAATAGATAAACATTTGATTTGACAGGAAACAGCAAAATATTGATGTAGATGACTGTTTTTGTCCTCCACATTACAGACAAACGAGCAGAAAAACAAATGTAACGACAGAATAAAACAGACGAGATCATGAGCCAATCTCTGATTAATCTCCACCAAATGAGTCTTTTTCTAGACTGAACTCCACAACCAGGATCAATTTGTTCAAATTAATCAGAGTAAAAGGCAGGGAAAGAGGCTGTCTTTAAGGCAGGCGGAGGCGGACGTGTCATCGACTTTGGGGCGTGGCACCTGGTGGTCTGAGATGTGACATGGCGATATGCCTGCCCTCCTCCTCCCACATCCATCCTCCACACCGGCAGGCTGCTGACAGCAACGCCACAACCCAGCAACACTATCCACCTTCCAGCAGAACCTGCGCCTCTGCTTCCAGGAAGAGCAGGGATGTGTACACACACACACACACACACACACACACACACACACACACACACACACACACACACACACACACTAACATCCAAGTGGCAACAGTGCCTAAAAATGTTTACAAAAATTCAGGAAAAAAACTGACACGAGAAAATGCAGATGAATTTTTCATCTCCTTTACTGCAAATATCAGGAGCTCCTTCACGCAGATGAGCAGCAGCTCAGGTGTTGTTCTACCACTGCAGGAGACAAGAGGAACGAGGCCTGGGGATGTCGTTCTTATTATGGAGCGTCCGGTTCACTCGTCTCCCAACCAGAGTGTTTTTGGCTAAATGTCTGAAACAAGATGTGTGCTTAAAAACCTGGGTTGCTAACAAGAGTCTGGAGGAGCCTACAGAGGTCATGGAGGTCATTAAAGGTCATCAGGAGGAAACACAAGAAGCCTGAAGCTCAGTGGTGGTGACCTTGAAGTCATGTGACCCTGGAGTAGCTCCTTCACAGGCTAACGTTAGCTTAGCACTGCTAACCGTAGCATCCAGGCTTCCAGCATCATCAGAGGGTTCCTTAGTGAAGATGATCCTGATGAACTGAACCTGGAAGATCATCAACTTCTGTTCACCAGAGCTGACTTTCTTCTGTCAAGAACCCTGATCCCTGTGCAGTCATGGAGCTGAAGTCAAGTTCATGGAGCACATCAATCAATTCCCCATTGATCATAATTGAGACTGAGCTTGGTTGTGGCGAGAACAAAGAACCGTGAATGATGCAAAAACAATCAAGTTCAGCATATTCACGGCACAAGTTTGTCTGATTTTGATCTTCACAAATAGTTAACAAGCACTGAAGCCGAGCAGCTTGTCCTGCTTGGACCCGGTGGAACGCAGAGAGACGCAGCACGATCAGACAAAATGAACAGAAAATTCCTCAATCCTACAAAAATAAAAAGGGGGGAGAGAGCACTGATTAAAATACAACACTGCTGTGTCAACAGCTGCATCTGTGCAATGAAAGGAAATAAATTCTCTTAATTTTGAACAACTTCTGCAAATGGATGCTTTCATGTTAGCAACGAAGGAATGAGGGATAAGAAGGGAAGTCATTAAGACAAATGATCATTTGTGTTTGTTAAGAAATCAAGATTCCTTAAATACAATCATTCTTACAGGCAGATCAATGATGTATATCCCATCGTCGGGATAATCTAACAGCGTCTAATCGCTGTGCAGAAGTTGTAAGTGAGCAAAGTGAGGTGGTGGATGATTGATAGACGACGGGGTGAGAAAGTGAAAGAAAGAGCCCGTCATTTGATACGCCATCTGTGGTCAGGGTCTGTACCTCCTCCCAGATGGCTTTGAACGCCCGAGTGACAGTTTGAAGACTGATTTCCCTCTCACCAGTGATTTTGGCGAAGGTAATGTACTCGCGGAGTGAAACACAATCTTGATGTATCTTATTTAATAGAGAGAGTGATGGACGACGGCCCGGAGAAGATCGGATCACAGCTTTTGTCCTTCTTGGGGTCTTGTAGCCACCCTGACTGGTGGGACCGCCTCCCTCAGTCTGGATTCACGTGAACCCTCCTGCAACGTCCTCCGTCAAATCCTAATCAAAGATGTGACATGAAGAGCTCCTGGACTATTTTAAGCTACTTCCCTTCAACTAGACTGCTGTTGCTAGGCCATTTTAGCCAAAACTCTGCTTAGTGAATTGAATTGTGGGCTATTTGTTGCCAGGCAACATTAGCTAATTGGACATTCTATGACAGAGCGTTTGGTAGCGGCCTCTCGCTGATTCCAGCAACACAACCGTTCCCCAACAGTGAGGCCAGTGGAGGCAGAGATCCTGTCTGAATGTCAGGACATGCTTATTAGCAGTGCTGGATGTAAAATGAGTCATCAGTCTGGTTGTCACGGCGATGAGGAGGTGCCTGGACCCACAGGATTCCCAGCCAGGGGATCATCAGCACTCTGGTGTGAATGAAGCAGTGATGTTGGTGTGTGTGTGAGCAGCACCCTCGTACCTGGCAGCACCTCGTAGATATCTTCATCCTCCTCCTCCCCCTCCTCCTCCTCTCCCCCCATCTCCTGGGCAGCACCAGGGCGGGCCGGGCCCGTCACGCCCTCTATGTCATCATAGGGCTTCTCTTCATCCTCTTCATCCTCATCAAAAGGAATGACGCTGGAGCTGAGATCTATGAGTGAGAAGGCGGCGTGAGTGTCACGATGGAGCGCACACAGACACACACATGCATTCAGTGGCAAAGTAAGAGGAATGTCTGAGTGGCGGCGGCGGCAGCGCATACACGTCCCACAAACCTGCAGTGACAAGCCTGTAAATTCTTCTCATTATCTATTCATCTGCTCATTATTTTTTCAGCGCTGCAATTAATTGAATTAACTGCTATTATAATTTTGCACAGACAAAATGTGACGTGTACAAATTGTTTGTTTTGTCAAACTAACGGTCCAACAAACCAACCCTCGGCTACAGAAGGCAGAGCGAGCACACGCTTGATGATGAGCTACCCAATCCATCAGTTAGGGATGCAGTTTCTGTCAATCAGCTGATGCATTACAAAGTTATCTTTTTGTTTTCCAAACTATGTGCAAATGTCCCTGGTGGGCAGTAAAGGTACTGCAGACGGGCCACTGGCCTTTTACCTCAAGGTTTTTATTTCTGTACTTTGGTTCATAATTACAATAAAAACATTCATGATTAAATGTAACATGTTGGTTTGGGCCCAACCAAACTGCCAGCTTATTTTGGCTTTTTAACAAAAAAAAGCGTCAACTGACTAAAATGAACAAGAAACTCAAATGTGTCTAAAATTCCTTTTCATTTTAGAGAACAAAATTTAAGCCATTAAGGTTTCCCACAAAGACATCAATGTTGCTAAAACTAGACTCAAATCATTTGCATTCCAAAGGTGAGAGTAAAATGCACGACGTTAGAAAACTAAATCCTGACGAAATGAAGGAAGAGCTTCCGACACGGTCGCTCACTGGAGTCGATGTCTTCTCTCTACTGGCCGACGTCCACATTTGTTTGGATCGTGTGGACGTGAGCTCACATGTAAACTTTAGCACTGTAACTTGTGCCAAGACTTTTTCACATGTAACATTAATTTTCCATGTTTATTATTGGCAACTACATTAATATCAGAATGATTTTCCCCATAAAGAGCAGCATTCGTCAAAGTGTAGTTGACATCGCGTCTGACGTGGCGTAATTTTATTTCAAAACTTTTATCGTCTGGTTCCGAGAGTCGAGCTCAACAACTCTTCTGCACTTCACCTCCTAATCTGTGTGGATTATTAATCTGCATGTCGAACACGCAGGGAATGGGGGAAATATCTCATCTTTTGTGTTTGTGATTAAAGGTTTGGGAGGGACTCTCTTCCCCCTGATGCAGCACCCACCCACACCCACACCCACACCCACACAGCCTCGCCCTTCTAACCCTATGAGCACCAAGTCTTTAGAGGAGCCACAAGAATGTTTTCATGTAAATCAGGAGAAGAGGAGGGTAAGTCACGATCAACATCTTCTGTATTCAACTATGCTTTGTGGTAAAACCAGTCTGGAAGGAAGTAAGACAAACTGCAGAGTGTCTGTTACTTCCCGCAAGTCGGCGGCCCAGCCCGAGCCCATTTTAGAGTAGACAAGGCGAGAGCGCTTGCTCAGATGAAGCAGCAGTCTCATTGCAGGCGACTGGCCGCTGCAACACAGGGTATCAGGTCCTCGGCTGTCCACCAGCAGCCAGGCAGAAATCAATGCTGCTGGAGGATAACCAGAACAGCTACAAATCAATTTCCTGTAAGGCGGAATTCAGGAGGAGACTTAGAGAAGGGGTGGTTGGGGGGGGCACGACATGGCAAGTGACACGTCCAGCGAAGAGAGGCAGGACTCTGATGTTTGGATCCTGTGAGACAGATATGATGAACAACTCTCTTTCACTTCTGACCTTTTCTCTCACAAACACAGACTTTGGTGAGGAAACAAAACAAGGGGGGAAAAAACAGAAATCTGGAAGGTTCATCATTTTCCATTCAATGCAGCTCAAGTCAATTGTATTTATAGTTTAAGGCAGAGGCCTATGTGCTACCTCGGTATGCTTAGGCCCTCAATTCAGAGGAGAAAAGGCTCTGATACTGAAGGAGAAACCCTCATAATTTGAGTCAAAAAGGTGGATCAGATTCAGGGAACAACAAGATTTAACAGGACTATTTGTTAGAAGAGGCCTCCTGGTTCACGTGCACAAAGCGAGTTTGGGCAGGAGAACCACACAAGACTCTTCATAACCCCTCCAAGAAAAAGCAGAATAAACAAGAACCTAGTCTTCGTGATGCAGGTTCTGCTGGGGCCTGGAGCCCAAACACAGCTGGACAGAACTAAAACCTTTGTGGGCTCGTAAACGCAGCTGAAGACGTCATAGCTCACGTCGTTCCAAATAACTGCTCGGTGCTGTAGCGAGGGATCATTGAGGGGCCGTACCAAAGAGAGATGGACATCCGTTAAAACTCAACTTACAGCCAGCAAAATGGTTCTAACAAGGAAGTGGCATAAAGCTGATCGTTTCACAGGAAAAGCTGACATACAGGAAACATTTTTGACAAGAACTGGGAAAAGTGCACCACTACATGACCCAGCACGGTTACAAGTAACTAAGCTGCTGAAGGGAAATTCTCTTTGTGCTTTTACCCCAGAGCCAGACAAAAGGATAGATGCCCTTCTCTCGGGAGCTGAGACTCATGCTAGTTAGCTTAGCACAACGAATGGTAGTGGAACTACAGAACTATCCTGACCAAAACAAAGTTGTACAGCAAAAAATCAGGTTCCTCTCATTCCTAAATGCAGCCCTGGGGAGAGAAGGTTCTCCTGTTCCTTTCAGTTGTGGAATACTGGAAACAGGAGTGCATTCATGCCTGAATCACTCTTGACAACGAGGACTGTTTATGTGTGTTGTTAGGCATTGAAACAACACAATGAAGAATAAAAACCACACTCACACATACACGCTTACCTCTAAGTACAAAGTTAATCTGGTTCACCCACTCTCTGGCCTCTTGGGGGCTGCTGGCCGTGAACTGGAGGGACAGAGAGGCAATAAAAGTGTGATTATGACCATGGGAGTGACCAGTAAAATGAGCTGTGAATCTTCATCGCTGAGGCCAGTTAGTTTGACAAAATAAACAGAAATCTATTCATGAGCCAATCTGCACTGCAGAACAATTATCTGCTGTTTCATCAAAATAAAAACAATTCCTTCTCATTAAAATAAGGGTCCAATGTATGAACTTCCACTTCTACATTTTTGTATTTAGAGAAGAACTCATTTGACACTGCCACCGAATGGGTATAGACACCTCAGGTCCAGGCTAGTTAGCTTAGCCCAATGGCTGCTCGTGGGTGGGAAGTGTTAGCATCAGCTAGCTCAGGTCCAGGCTAGGTAGCTTAGCACAATGGCTGCTCGTGGGTGGGAAGTGTTAGCATCAGCTCGCTCAGGTCCAGGCTAGGTAGCTTAGCACAATGGCTGGTGGTGGGTGGAAGTGTTAGCATCAGCGAGCTCAGGTCCAGGCTAGTTAGCTTAGCCCAATGGCTGATAGTGGATGGGAAGTGTTAGCATCAGCTAGCTCAGGTCCAGGTTAGTTAGCTTAGCCCAATGGCTGGTAGTGGGTGGATAGTGTTAGCATCAGCTAGCTCAGGTCCAGGATGCTGGTGTGTCCAGCAGGAATCCTCCTCCTCCTCCTCATCATCAGTAGCAGCAGTCGCTCTTCTAGTCCTCAACAAACCTTTGGTTCTGTTGACCCAAGTTCCAGTGGAGCTTTGGAGGTGCTGCGTCAAATCCCTGCTCCCAGTCAGGAAAGTAGTTCCGGCTACGTGTCTGATTCTACCACGACAACGTCTCCTCATGTTAAACTGGTATTCATCACCAAGGTTACACAACCCTCCTGATATTAATGCAGGCAGAGACGCAGCTACGCTAACACTTCCCACCCACTACCAATCATTGTGCTAAGCTAACTAGCAGTAAACTCTTTAGGCAAGATGAGGGGTAAAATAAAAGAAACACCTTCAAAACACCACGTCCAACACAATATGTGTCACGCTATTCTCTTGTGGTTATACAGACCTGGAAACTCCGCCTCCCAGGGGCAACCAGCTCGAAACATGAGTGTCTTTTGGCGTCTTTCCTCAGGGTGGGCGCCAGCTGAACACTGTAGTCGTTGATGTAGAATGAGCCTTTCTGCTGTTTATCTGCAGGGATGAGGACACACTGTTACCTGGCTAAGTTCATGGTGCTCCGATGGTTTTACGAATCTACATTTCAAGCAAACCTTTTTCACTTCCAAAGTAATAGAAGACGGAATTGTTCAGGATGCACCATCTCTTCTGCCACTCCGAGCCGAAGAAGCTATGGTCTAAAAAAATCAAATGGCATATTAAAACATTTGGACATGAACCAAAAAACCCTCAGGTGCAGATTTACATTTCTCGAGACAAAGGAGCTTGTAGCTAGTGAACCTTTTCGTTTCTTTTCCAGGTAGCCTTGCTTCAAGATGTTGTTGAGGTCTTGAGCCGCCACAGGGAGGATGTCGTCAAAGTCTGTGTACATAAACAGATTCATGCATGTATAAATTACAAGGGGGGGGGGGGGCACTTGAGGGTGAACAAGGTAACAGATGAGTCTGTGGGCGTGCTCGCCTCTGCTCAGCTAGTGCTAGCTAGCTAATCTCTCCCCTCCTTGGCAGTGATGCCTGCACTTGGGTCAGGGGTAGTGAGCGTGTGCAGCTCAGGTGGCGAGATGGTGGAGAAGATGGCGTTTACATGCTGGAACTACATGCATTGTTCTGAACTGGTACCATCACAGTGAAAAGCATCAAGTGCCCAGAGGATATCATGTGTCCATCAGCTGTGAAAAAATGTAAAATTTGAAGAAGCAGCTGGAGGCCGAGTGGCAGAGAAGGAGAACGCTCCTGCCGGTGCTGCAGGTCCAACACAACAACAGCCGTCTTTTAAATATGAGGGAAACAACACGCGTGTACTTGGTTACATGGCGGAGACGCATCTTTCAATAAGATAAAGTGCCTCGCTGCACTCCTGATTTTATGTTTAGTTGAATCAAACGTCATTGCTAATAAAGAGCTGCAGATGAGGAAACTGCATCTGCTGTCACGTTCCGCCATTAACTTTCAGGATGAAGTAATTTACTGTGTTCAAGCAATGCAAAAGGCTTCTCATTAGTGGGAACATAAATAAGGTAACACCGAAACACAAGATAGGTTTTAATGGCGGGAACTCCGCACTCTAACGAGTGACTTTTAAAAGTAATGTCACTCAACAGTGGCTCCATCTACTGCATGAAGAGCTCCGTGCTCCAGTAAACATTTAATTATGAAGACAGTGTTTGCATGTAAATGAGTGAACTGCATAAACGACCTACTTGGGTTAAAAATGGGGATTTTTTTTTTTTTTTTTTTTGCTTTAAGGTATCAAGTGTGAACCCTGACAGTAAATCAAGAGAGGACAAACAATGTGTGCCTCAGAGCTTTCGTAGCTGATCCAACTTTCCTATACCAAATGTACAATTTGGTGAACTCAATATTTAACACAAGCCAATTCAACAGGGGCTCATCATAAAAACATTATAAATCAAACACAGGATTAAATATATCAAAAACAACTGAGAAACACTGATCCAGTGATAAATGGTATTAGCAACTGTGTATAAATATAACAGAGAAACAGAAAATCTTTGCGTTAAAGAAGCTGAAACTAGACAATGTTGAAAATATTTCCAAAAATGATCACCATTAAATATTAAGAGTTAATTTCAATTCTTGACTGCGTGAGGCTCTGCTCCACTGGAAAGCAGCTTAATTCCAGGGTGACGCCCCGTGTGTGTCAGGTCGTCTGTGGATCACAAAGATCCCAGCAGGACCTGGGGATCGATAGGTTTACATCTGCTCACTTCACTTCCTGTGGGACGAGAACCACCTCCTCTGATTGGAGGTGGGAGCAGTTCGTGATGCGTTCTGGGTTTGAGGGGAATGTTTTCAGAGGTCAGCCTCGGGCGTCACCTTCCGGCCTGCTTCAACAGAAGTACCTGGCTTTTCTGTGAAAACATGGTTCACTTGCACCGAAGTCATTTGTCAACAGGAATTAGTCTCATAGGAATGGAGGCAGAGGCTTAACAGGAAGTGCCTTTTTAGTCTGAAGCACAGCCACAATTCAAAGGTCATTTACACAAGTCAGAGTGACACTCCATTCAGACCCCAATGACTGGGGATGCCTGGAGTCCATCCCCCTCCGAGAGGACCTGTTTAAAACCAAACATGTCATCCTGGAACTGGATCTGCTGCTTTCAACAAAGACGTCCTGAGACAAACAGGAAGCTGGTTCCCATGCAGAGGAGTCAGGCCCAGCAGAACTAAAGGGGCTCTGATCCAAAGAGCAAACTAAAGCTGGCATTCCACAGACTAAGATCCCCACCGTCTGGTGTGTGATCCCATAACCCCGTGCCGCTTCAGCTCCTGGGCCTGACAGATGAGCGGGTCGTCCCGGAGCAGAGCCCCAGACACCTTGCAGTACTAACACACTCACATATCATCAGCTACCTTTGTGGATGGACTGACCGCTGACACTATAAATACAGAGGTGCTAAAGACTGTTTTGTCAAAGAGAACCTGATTCAGTCCATCATAACAAACAGTGGCCATTACGCTACCCCCACCTCATCTATCCGCCACCACTCTGTCCATTTTTCCCCGGGCCTGCTTCCCCGCTGCAGCCCACTTCTAATCCCCTCATCCGTCTGCTTCCCCTGCTCTTCATTTATCTCAGAGGTCGAGCCCAGCTAATAGATGAGGAGGTACAACATCAACACGCGTCGCTCTCATCTGCTCCAGTCAATAAACATTACACATTCATGCCTGTTTCACACGTACACACGGCTGCTCACCCCACCTCGCTCCACCGGCCCTCCCCGGTTCCACCCCAAACACGGACGCACCACCAGCCCACATGGGGACTGAGATTACAGGAGGAAAGTTTACTGAAAATTAGCAGAAGCTTTCCAGAAACGTTCAAAAGGCAGTTGGAAACTTTCCATGGAAATTAAAGCATTTGCGGAAATTTTTTTCATGACTGTACTTTCTCTGAATCACATGACATAATAAATAAGGAATTCCATATCAGAGTTACCGAAATACACTCCAGAAAATTTCATGACCAAGAACTGTGTGTTGATTGGATTTTTCAAAGCACACAGATTCTAATATTCAGATATTTGTGAAGCCAAAATCCCTGACTTTTCCAAAGAATCTGAGCTTTAATCATTTTCCAAAAAAATTTGCAGGTGTGGAAATTGCAAGTAAGAAAATGCAAGTATTTTTAATGTGTGTGTTTTTTTTCTTAAGAAGAGGCTCATTTAAGGTGAAAATTCAAACAAATAAAAACCACTGCAAAGTCAACAAGCAATTTTTCAGAAAACAAAATAACCACCAAATGTCTGAAAGGGACGTCGGATGATGGAATCATTTGTTGTTGAGTCTTACCACCCATTTTTTTTTAACTTTATCAATCATTTAAAAGCAAAACCCAACGAAAAAGGAGAAAAAAGCCCATCAGCATCACGTCCACGGGGGCAGACAGGCACCCTGCACAGGCTGGGATTCACAGGACTGAGCTGGCCGTCGGGGGTTACATGAACAGATTCTTCACCTGTAGGGATAAATACACTCGATCAATGACATCTGAGCAAACCCACAAATACTAAATGGTGTTTTTTAAATTTGAAATACTCAATAATCTCACATAAATGGAGTCATGTCATTTTGAAGATGTGTAAATTACAAAAGTGTGCATGCGTATCTGCTCGTGAGAATGAAGTGTGTGGACATTTGAGTGCATGACAAGATAAATACAGCCAGCTTAAATTACCCCGGTTTATCCCCGTTAATTCCCACGGAAAGTTTCCGACAGGGAACATGACTGGAACGTTGCAAACCGAGGTGTGATGACAACAGAGAGCACGAGTTCTGGATTCTTCCACAGGGTAGCAGCACAAGCTCAAAGCTTCATTTAGCTGCTGATCCAAACAAAAGCTGATCCTGATTGGCTGAGAGTTAACAATGCCTCCTTTAATGGGGAATCCACATTAACACCTCTTTGGGACCGATGCAATTTTAAGTGGATATTCAGAGGTAATGTTATTGGAAAATGTGCAATTTAGAGCATTAAAGAATCCCAACAAGCATCATGGTGTTTGAGTTTGAGTACAGCCACAAAGAGACACATTAATGCATCTAATTAAGACCTCGTGAAACTCTCAGACAGACGGCACTCTTTCATAAAAATCATAAATTGCCTTATCAATTATTCAGGGCGATACCAAGACTTCATTTTCATCCCTTTTGCGTTTTAATTAGCCTCATCCACAGCTTTGGTATTGACATTAATTTGATGGCAATTTATTGATATTTCAGTATAACCTATTTAGCTGAGTGCAATTACCAACAAAGAGAAGCAGATAGATGCGATGAGGCATCATGGGTTTCCTCAATCAAGGTAAGGAGCCGCTAACTGAATTGCCCTCAGTGGTCATCAGCAGGAAGACGTCCAAATAGAAGGAAATAATCAATAGGGATTGATCGCAGATATGTTGTGCTGCCTGATCCCAACAAAGACATATTTCCGTGAGTGTGCTGACCAGCCCGATCTGTGCTGGATTCTCTCCTCAACTTGTTTGAAGACTCGGAGGGATGCGACACAAGTGCATCTGAACTGCCAGCGGTTTGCCACCGCCACCATTTCTCATTTGGTTATTCACACTCTCTCAGCGTGGCGTTATGAGCTCAGCAGTTGATCCCCATGAAAAAAGGCTGATTTATGTGAGCATGACCAGAGGGAGTTAATGTATTCTCTCATTAAAATCCACTTTAGTTAGGCTGAAAGTCAATCAAAGGCTGGATGGCGAGGGAATCAGAATGAAAGGAAATGGCTGGGTGGGAGGACTAATACGTGACATTACATCTAACGCCAGCCATAATGCAACAAAGATGTTGTGAAAACATAAAGCCAAGATGTTGATGATGATACTACAGCAGGCGATGGAGGCTCCTATCTTGTGGGTGTGTATGGGGGGGGGGTCACGAAGCGTCAGATCCACAACTCAGAAATATGCTTCGACTCTTACTTTGTGACTTTCTGCTGTTCAGTGCTCATGAGCGATTCCCCCTCCGCTGCAGGTGGAGAGGAGGCCGGCTCGCTCATCTCACATTTGATGAAAGTTGGTCATCAAATGTTGTTCTGCCTGGGATTCTGTGGATCTGCAGCTCGAGTGCCGTCCCGAGGACGACCCTCCTCTTTAGGTTGCGGGAGGCGTCGTACCTCGTAAAGCCCTCTGAGGTGATTTGTGTTAGACATCCACGAGTTTACTTTCTTAATATTTACTTGTTTAAAAAAAGAACCATGCACAAAATATATCCATCCAAGAATGAGGGCTATTATTCATGCCAGACATCGCTATCCCAACTCCACACACACACACACACACACACACACACACACACACACACACACACACCTGAAACACACCACATGATAAAACCTTCTCTTCTTTTAAAAACTCATTTAAATTATTTGACTGATGTCGCAATTGGGATTTGATTCACAACATCAGGAGGAATTATCATTATTGTGTCATTAAATTATAAAACATTGTTTGATAATGAATCTGTAACAAACAGACATTTTCTTGAGTCGGCAGATTACCATTTGCATGCTGGGAAATCTCTGCAAATTCACCATATTTCATGAGAAGGATGCTTTGATACAAATTTGGACTTTAGAAAATATTGCTCCCCCTGCAATTTAAATCATACGCTTGGACATGTTGCAATTTCCATACATCGTTCAGCCCAGGTCGCTGTTACGCTGCTTAACCTGTTTACACTCAATCCCAGTGCCCCCCCATCATCGGAGGTGGGACGCCACCTTGTCAGCGGCTGGTGTGAAGCTGCCTCCTCGGGGCTGAAGCTCTTTTTTACTCATTTGTCGATTCGGCTCTCCGACTTCTTCTGCTGCCACCTTACCGGCAACAATCCACCGCACACGTGATAACGGCCCTGCTATGGGGAGGCTGCGCACGCTTAAAATCTTAAGTTAATCTGTCTAATTTCTAGTTGAAGCCTCTAATTAAATTGAAGGTACAACACAATCACCTAGAACCTCGTGAGACATGGGACTGTTTAATGCATCCGTACACACAGTGTTGCATGTGAGGACTGAGATAAGAAAGCTCCGCCTGAAACGGCCCCTTAATGCCGTCTTATATTTGATGCAGTGAGACTAGAAACTGTTCCCTTATTCCTTTGTAATTTGTAAATTAGAAGTTCAGTTCCTTCCTTTTCTGCTGAGCTGTATTTTTTTAGGACACAGTTGTTTTGTCTCTTTTTGGCTGCAGCGTACATTTATCTTCACCTTTCGGCGTGTCGTTTATTGTGGACATTTTGAAGCTTGTTTTGTTGGGAGAGCAGTTTGAAACGCCAACAAAAATAATAATAATAATGAAAAAAGCCAATTTATTTGTGAGCGAGGAAAACATATTTCAGAAATGTTTGCTTCAATTGAGTTACAGCGATTAGTGATTACAGCTGCTGCACACGGGTTTACAGGAGTGACAAAGCTTGCAATGTTTCCCGTCCGTCAAAGATGAAAATGATCCCGAGTATGTAAAACCGAAGTCATCCCTCCAACACGCGAATGTCACGACAGCCAAAGACAGAGCTTTACACTTTCATCCATCCAGACAGGCAGAGAACAATGCGGCCAACAAATCAGTTATTTACTCGTAGGAGGATATAGATCAGTTAACATTGTGCACTTAGTGGGATTAATACCAGTATTTATGGGCGTGTGCAGGAGGTGACCCCTCGCCGCTCAGGTAGGGATCAAGACCAGCAAGTTATCATATGTTTTCTTTCTCCTTTGCACAGTCCTTGAGTGCGAGGGCTTTCACAGAGCCTTTCGATGCAAGAGGTATTGCATTGAATGCAGCATCAGGGGGCAGGACCTGACCCCCGCGTGAACTCTGCTGATGAGGTGAAACAGAAGGCAGCGAGAGGCTCCCCGGCCCTGAGGGGGCTGCGGGGAGGAATGCTGCCGATTCTACAGACGGAGAGAGTGAGACCCTCTTCAATACTGTCCTTGATTAGGAAAAAGGATTCACTCAGTGCACCTTCACCCACCCGGCGCTCAATCTGCACGCAGGCCGGGCTAAATTGATACATTTTTCCTCATTACAGCGGGAGGCCTTAGCTGCGCGTCCCTGCAGCGCGACGGCGGCCGTCACAAGGCAGCGCAGAGACAGAGAGGCTCTGAGGTTAAGGGCAGAATGTCCTCCCTGCCCTCCTCTCCTCCCCCTGATTTGATTAGGACTTCAGCCATCGATACATAAACCGTGTTTAGAAGCTCCTAATGCACGTGTTTGAAGCTGAGCAAACATGCAGTGCATTATATCAGCCTGTAAGATGCCTGCATGCTCTTCTAATCATATTCAGTGGGATTTATTTATGCAGGAGGGATTTGGGTTGGTTTTTTGTTTTTTGTTTTTTTTTGTTTTTGGATGAGGGATGTCAATCAAATTAAATCTCTCGCTTGAGATAAAAGCTTTTGGCCGGCTGGATCTCTTAGAGCAGGATAAAAAATTGAGAAGATCAGGTAAATACTTCAGTCTTTATTTGAGAAATGTTTTATTCCTCTACGGTCTGATGCGGTTGTTGTGCTTTGATGCAGCTTTGGAGAATAAAAATATCTCTTGACTTCCCGCTGGAACAGATGTCATTCCAAGCTCCATTTTTGCTCCATTCCTCCATTCAAACATGGCAGGCCGGCCACTGTAGAGACACTAAGGGGCTAAATTTACTATGTGACATCGGCTTCCCCCTGGGCAGCCATAAGTAGCGTCTACAGTGACCCTGAATTTCCCTTTTGTAGATTTACTACCACTATTCAAATGCTTAACTGCAGATACAATGATCCTCTAATCGCTGGGGAAGGTTTTCTGCTGCTTCACTGACGGGCACAAAAGGGAAAAAAAGAAAGTAGTAAGAATATAAATACTAACAATGGAGGAGTTCAGGGCCACAGGAGAGCATCTGTGATAAAAACGGGTTATACGACAGTCAAATAGAGAGCCTGGAGAGAAAACACTTCAAGAAAATCAACACACTCAAAATGTACTGTTATCGCAACTTTAAAATGCCACCATTATTTCCACTAAAACGCTTTAAATGTAATTTAAACAATCATGGTAAATAAATATCTTGGCGAGGAACGCGTTATTGCACTGTACTTTCAGAGCAATTTCTCATTACGCATTAGCCTTTTACATCATCGCTGTTATTTTATTGTCACTGCAGTTATATATTCAACCGGTAGACAATTACCTGACGCCGCCGTGGCTTAACCACCAGCGTCTATCAGCTCGTCAGCAGCTTACAAATGAGTCGAAATTTATTTCTAACGAAGACCTGACAGAGGAAGTGTTGCTGAAAATATTTAACTTAATTCACCTACTTTTTTTTTAACTTGAAAATAATTTATCTTTTTTCACAGGGAATTATTTAGAACTCGATTTAATAAATCCTTTAGAAAAAAAATCCTCATTAATTAAAAAAAAACATCTGAACATGAAATGCCTTCCTATCTTTCATTTTCCTTTCAAATCTATTTTTAATTTTGAAATGAACAATTAAGATGTGTGTCAAGATTTTTATAACTTGATGATTTCTGTTCCGTCTTTTATAAAAAAAAATACGACAGAGTAAATTAGTCTGTATTTTAAGAAAAAAAAGTAGAATTTATTCAAATTTTTTTAAACTTAATTTCTTGTTCTAATCATGAAAACCAATTTTTTTTCAAAGAGGAAATCCCTCTGAATAGTTTCCATTTCATTATTTAATACACATATATTTTTATAGACATGAATCCTTCGAAAATTACTTGATTACACTCAAATGGAGTTTTTTATTTTAGGATGCAATGTCATTAAAGTGCATATCAGCTGTGTCTAAATTACAGGGTACGATGCTTCAAATTCATTTATCTTGTATACGTTTAAATTTGCCAGAAAGTTGAACATTAATTAATAATAATAATAATAATTGGGGAATAAGGTGTTTTTTTTCTCCTTTTTCTGATCATAAACTATTGAAATAAATTTTAAATAAATACCTCATTGACACAAAAATTGGGTTGCTTTGGAAAAGGATGGGTGGAATGTTGAAAATGAGTCTGGGAATGAAAATACATTCCAAAACACTTGAGCTTCCAGCTCCAATCCAATGTAAACATCCACACTGTAAATGTCAATGAAGTCATTTACAATCGTCTGTAGGACAAAATAGAGACGTTCATATAATATCAAGGGTGATTAGCAGCTCAGCTGCTGACCTCTGGCCGTCTTGTGTTTTTTAACTATGCTAACATAAAGTTGATGCTTCAAACCCTCAAACACACTCAGTTACGCTCTACAGCCAAACACCACGTATTTACCTGTAGTCATTAAATAATGGCGTTTTCTATTAAAGTGCCTTTTCTGAACGTACAGATCTAAACAGATGACATCTGCGTGTAAACGAATCCAGAGTTCTGATGCAGCAGGACAGCGGTTCTGGACAATGATACGTTTTTCTTTCATTTTCCATGCAAACTGAGTCTTTGCAATAATTTCACGGGCAACAATAATCATCAACTTCCGCTCTGGATGAGCCCTCCTCCGCCAGCCTCCATCGCTAGGCGACCCTGTCCCAGTTGGCACAGTGCTGATTCCTGCCGGCCGAGTGGAGATCCTGGTGTAAAGAGGGATGCATCCTCAACATCCTCAAATAACTCCACAAGGGCATGTTAATGACCTTAAAGTGCTCATTACAGCAACAATTAAACAGAGGGTTCCCAGAGGCATCGGGAGCCGTCGTGTCACTGTCTGCGTGTAGGCCGCCACATATCTCCCATCTCCATTTATTTCCCTAAGAAATCAGCAGGGCCACCTGGGCTTGGCATTGAAACTTCATTCATCTCCAGAAATGGATTCCAGTGGAGGGCAAAATCAAATTCTCATTTGCAAGGCAGGGAGAGAAAGAGAGGGAGTGAACGCAGGAGGTACCTGGGAACGCTAACCTCTGGGTGAACCTGCCGCATCTGATAGTTTTGCTATTTGTCTGTGACATTGACAGCTCTGGGGGAGATTAGGAGCCACCCTGCCCCAGCTTCCCACTTTGCATTCTGCCGATGTGCCGCTTTACAGATGGACTGCTGCACATTTACCTTCGTCTGTTTTTCCCTGGGATTCAACGCAGCACTCCACCGGAGGCAATGGAGGCATGTAATTATATACAATGTAACAATAAAACAAAGCAAATGAGGAGCGAACTGCGTCAGACAAACATGGAGGATGCAAAAACTACACAGTGTGGCTTTTGGAGGTGGAGGTGGGGTGGGGGGGTGCGAGTGATGGATGCCCTTTGGTTAAATACGTCCAAATCCCCCCTTCAAGCCGCTCTCTTCTTGCCAGGCAGCGTGAATGAGTGTGTGTGAGAGAGTGTACAAGATTAATAGTGTAAACAGCGAGGGAGAGAGGGAGAGGGAGAGAGAGGGAGAGGGAGAGGGAGAGAGAGAGAGAGAGAGAGAGAGAGAAGGAAAAGACTATCAGCATCTGCAGCAGCACAGTAGCCCTCGGGGAATAGCATGAACTTTTGAACCCTGATGGCAAGCAGTCGCAGCGATGCACAGAGCCTGCTGCTGCTGCCTGGTAATGGGAGTGTGTGTCTGTGTAGAGAAGCACAGAGGCAGCAAGGAAAGGAGAGGAGAAGGAAGAGTGGAGCTCATTAACATATTTCTCGCTTCCTTGCAAACGAGCAGCCACTATCCAAATGTCATGAAATCCATACGCCGATGAACGCCGGGAGAAATGAATCTTCAGGCAGGAATTCTGACGGTAGATACAGTAGATAGCACATCCAAAGAAAGTTCGTGACTGACGGGCGTTGAGTGAGGGGGGAGCGGATCGTTCACACGACTCTGGGCTGAGTGCAGACAGGTCGCAGGTTGGCCACGACAGGGGCAAAGGTCAAAAGTTCAATAAGTGGGCAGACAGCACGACCACAGGCAGGGAGGTCATCTATGTAGACCCCCAATACAAGCCAGGTGCTGCAGGGACCACATACCTCCACCAGCTCAACAAAATGTGCAGTTTTTGTTAGGGTTAATGGTTTTGCCCCAAAATTTAACAGCTGCTTCCTCCAAGTTCACTGGAAATCAACGCACAACAGCGATGGGAGCTGCAGCTCCTGCCAGAGAGCAGCTCTGCTCTCAGCTTGAATATGTTGCTGCTCACGTCTCAGCTGAATGACTCAAAATTAAAAATGATCCCATCAAATACAATAGTAATACAATAGTAATACAATATTCATCCGACCTCAACTATTCTCCAAACATCAAACATTCAATTTATAGAAATATCGAAAAGTCAAATCATTCACAGCAAATAAAAATGAATTCTAAAAATACCCCCCCCCCCCACCAGCTGATGGTATCAACTCTGACATCACATGATGGATGGAGCACGTATGCACATCTGCACAACATTCAATAACTACACGAGCGTGGTGAGAAGATGGTCCGATTATTCTGCCTCGTATCGATTTACAAAATGGAGGGAAAGACAGACATGGTGTCCAGGCAGAGGCCGGCTCCCAGCATCACGCCGGCCCAGAAGCTTCTGCGCTTCCTGCTGGTAAACCAGCAAACCTGGTGACAACAACCTCTGTGAGGGAGGTCAATAAACAGATAAATGGAGGGATATTCTCCTGTTTGCACCGTGTATCACCCTTTTTCCTCATCCTCACACTTATTGTTGAGTCCTCCATGAGTTCACTCCGTCGAGGGCCAGTTGGCACCTGAAACATTGCTGATTAACTCCCTAATGGAGCATCAATCCATCAGCTGGCATGCATTCCTGCTGGAGCAGCCAAGAGACTCACCTCCCTTTATAGAGCTTTTTCAGGCTTCAGCCAAAATGACACAATCTAGATTTAATATTCTATTTACCAGCTCAGCGTAATAATGTTGTTACTGTTTATTGGCTCCTCATATTCAAATGAGAAACAGGCAACACGGAGACATAATTTAACAGTGGTTATCCGGCTGTATTCTACTGCCAGTAATTGGTTGAGGGTGCTGCAGCAGTAAGTTATCAGTGGCAGGAGTCACACCAGCAACCGCCGGCCTGCAGGCCAAGACAATCCATCACTCACTTTTCTGATCATTCAAGCAAATTTCCAATGATCTCAATCTTAAAGAAGATTTATAAGATCAGATAACAAGCATATTTACTTGAAATGATCGCTAAACACACAACAGCCCACTGACGCGTCTGGATCGCCCTTAGATTTCCTAAATTATTACACTGCACTGTCACTTTGGACAATACATTTTGTGTCTCGACAGAAAAATGTCGTGCCTCCATTACATGTCGTTGTCATAGGGTTTTGATAACTACAGGGAAGGATTGTAGAGGAACAAATTGGCGAATGTATCAATGTCAGCATTTTCCACTCCTGTGGTACCACATCAGCCCAGAATATCAGCAACGCTCCAGTTATCACAATATATTCAGTTTATCAGTGCACTGATAGACAGCGTGTTACATCGTACCGTATACGTATGACACATTTATGGTTGAACTGTCATTTGATACGTATCAATATCACGATTGTCTTCCTCCTGAAAATCGGCCCTACATAGGATTCAAAAGGATCAATTAACAAGCATCGATCGCAAACAGATAAAGTGACCTGATAAAGACCGAGACCTGCACACCGACTGCTCAAGGAGTTCATTCTTTAGGACCGACTTGGACACCTGAGCAGGTCTGTCATACGACAATCACAACAAAGGAGCTGACTTGGTGGTATCAAACGTGCCGCCTCCCTAAAACAAAGCTCTTCCTGCAGCATTCTGTCAGCGCGGCAGCCTCCCAGCGAGCCCCCGCGGCGCTCCCCAATCACTGGAAAACAAACAGGTCGCTCTGACTTCGTAAACTTGACCTGCAAACAGCATGACGGGGCTAAAAGTCCCACATCTGTGGATCGTCACCCAGAGTGTGTGTGTGTGTGTGTGTGTGTGTGTGTGTGTATGCGCGCGCGCATGTGCGGTGCCTACGTTTATGAATCTATAAAAGATGTACAGGAATGTTAGAGTGTGAAGGAGGGTGAAACTGTGAGAGAGAGAGAGAGAGAGAGAGAGAGAGAGAGAGGGAGCGGGGGAGGACGGAGGCAGACGAGGCTGGGGTGAGGCTGCAGGCGCGGTCAGGTCACCGGTGCGGTCGGCGGGTGAAACTCAGTTCACATTACCATGCAGACACCGGGGCTAACAATGGAGGCTCCATCTGTTCCTGTCAGCGATTACAAATCTGGTGTCACCCAGTCCACTGAAGACAACGGGCCACTGCATCTAATCAAACGACGGAGGCTCCTCCTGCGAGGAGACGCAGCCATCGACTTCATACTCGCTCACTCTCTGGTTAGGGAACAGAGAGCAGCGAAGGCAGGCAGTCGATTACCAGGAACGATAGATGTCAGAGCCACAAAGTCGCTTTTGTGTACAGTAGCCTCAAATAAAATGACTCACTTTTCTCCTTAAAGACAAACTCTATACTCCTCATCCTTTTCAGCTCAGGACCATCAAAATAAAGGTGCCCCCACAAAGGGGGGTTTCAGAATGGCGCGCACACACACACACTTTTCAAAGGTGTGGTTTTTTCTTTTTAGAGATTCAGGATGTTCGATTTTTGCAGAGACAAAAATCACAATTGATTTTGGACGATCAGATATTTACTGACGTGGATATCATCTGTATAAAAACAAGTTAATTGATTTTCACATTTTTCACAAACTGAAAAAACACGATGAATTTGAAAAACTAATTTTTTCTTTTTTCCAGTTTTGGAAATTGGGCCAATATTTGCTTTTATGACTGATAGCGATGTATTAAAAATGACCAATACCTGCCAACATCAATGACGTGCCAACATTTACAGTTGCCTCTAGGAACAATAAATGCCCTCTTTTTTAAAAATCATTTATTGATCCTGCGAATGCTCCTGCAGCTCCCATCTGCGTCTCCTGACCCCTCCTCCTAGACGCTCTGCTCTAAATCACTACATTCAAATTTCCCAACAAAGGTGTTGCGCTGATTTTTGGCTTCTCCTCTTAAATGTCACTGACGTTCATTTAGCATTTTCCCACTAACACTCCCTCTTCCCTTGAAGCAGGGCGCCGGCAGAAGTGCGAGTCATTTCTTTCAGCTGGCAGTGAACAGAGAGTGAACTATGAACTCCACATGCCCTTTTACTGAGGACACAAGCCATTCACTACACTAACATGATCACACTCCCCCGGCCATAAAAAGGACACGGCGCTGGGAGCTGTATGTTTTTCTTCCAGAATTAAATGCTATCATTATTAACCTGACAGTAAAATGTGTATTTTTACGTGTAGTTATTTAGCGTTGAGGGGAATCTGTCGCTGTTATTCAAAGCAAAATGCGTATTAAAGAAGATTCTGCATAATTGGCTATTTCTCACATTTAACGCCAACAATGGCGTGTCATGATGTTCGAGCTTAAAAGCAACAGTAACAGACGGTGCAGTTGGGCGCGCTGCCATTACAGCCTTAAGGGGAATTTTTTAAAGCATTTTAGATTTAGATTTTATCTGTTTCCCCAAGGAAATCTTGTCTTGTTTATTCTCAACAATTTCGAAAAATGAATTATCATTGTCTTTTGTTCACCATCTGCTATGATTTGTTTACTCCATTTCCCCAAAGTTGCAGAGAAAGGTGGCAGTTACTCGTCTGTGGGCGGAGGACATGAGAGGTCATTAAGCTGTTTCCAAATAAGAGGATCATTTTTGACTACATCCAGCTGGCATTAACTACCGCTAACACAAAATGACTGCCAATAACATATTCTTTTCTTGAATGAAAAATCCCAAACAGTTGCAGCTTTACCTCGGGAGAGGAGACGAAAATGATCCCTGAGTAGCGATGGGCACCTGAGGCGGCTGAGTCAATCATGCCCACCTGCAGCACGTCACGTCAAGGGCTATTAGCTGGCGCACAGAGTCAGAAATACAAAAACTCCGAACAAGAGGACAAGTCCGAGAAAGGAAGATCGAGAGAAAGATTGATAAAGAGAGAGAGAGAGGGATGGAACACACATGGCCCCTCAGGTACAGTGTTGTATTTCAAACCCAGTTGTGAAAGAATAGAGGGGGTCGGGGTCAATCAATCACTGCATTAGCCCTCAGCTACAAAGCCTCCGCTCTGTGTGGGCCGCCTTCACGCCGCCCACACAGGACACAACAGGAGCTGCCTGTCCACCACTGGAGGGAGCCCTAGTTCACCAATCAGGCCTTTGTGGATCAGCAGCCCCCTTCACAGCATCAGGAGGCCTACCTGCACGCTGGCCAGGAGGAGAGGGGAGGAGTCACTGATGTCACAGTGAGGCAGCACCCCAGCGAAGGAGGAAATTTCACAGACTTGTTTTGTTTTGTTTTGTTTTTTCCAACTTAAAGGAAAATGCAATATTACAGCTGAGCAGAGGTGGCACTTAGGTAGAAGTACAAATACATGATGAAAAGAATCAAGCAAAAGAGTTCCAGTTCTTAGATGTATTCAAATATAAAAGCAGAGTGTTGGCCTTCAAAGGTCACTTCTGTTGGCTGTTCTTGTGTTCCTGAAGCTCATCGAACAGCTGAGACTTCCTCTGCGCCGCATGACACCAAACGCACCGTTGCATTTTGTCACTTATGACAGAAAATGAAGTCTTCGGAATGTTGGACGGACACAAGACGCAGAGCTGGAGCCGATCAGAACCGATCACAAGCACACTCAATAATTCTGTCCAAATGCATTAAAACTAAGGAGCTTGTTTGAAAGGTGAAAGGGGGAGAAAGTACAGATATTTGTGTTCAGATGTAGGGAGTATAAGTATAAAGTCGAGCAATGTACCTGAAAACTCCAATTATGGCCTGTGATAAAGTATTGTTACTTGCAGTCTCACATGCTGAGCAGTTTTCTCTGGAAAACCACATCAGTTGTGTTTCTTCTGAACTGTCGAGTGCTGACGTGTCCCAGCTCTGCAGCTGGGTGAAGTCCCAGCAAACACATCACCTGGGTTTGTGGCTCTGATTCCAGTGGGCTCAAACGCCGACATCTCAAAGTTACAGTTTTAGTGAGACTAACACAATAAAACAACTTACCGTATCATGTAAATGTACTGACTGGCTTTCAGTGGAAACACATGAGCACAAATAAAGTACACAACAAGAATATGTCTGGTTTCTATGGCTCAAATTTCACCTCCTTGAACGAAGTAGACGGTGTGAGAAGAAAACTACAAATAATCCAGGCTGGAGCATTAAGATCCAGGCCTCAGCGTTCTGCTGCTTTTTACACACACACACACACACATACACACACACACACACACACACACACACACACACACACACTAAGAATCAGTCGTATTGTTGACTCACACTCCAGGGGTCCATCATCCTGGTTGTCTGAAGCAACTGAGGCGTCGTCCGAGGGGGCTGAGCGACTCAGACTGGAACTGCGGTCATCAGAACCGTCCTGGTCCCTGAAGTCAGCGGAGTCTTTGTGAAACGGGAAGATGAAGCCGAGTGACTTAACTTCAGTGTCACGTGATAAACAAAACTTGGACCCACTGACTGTACACAGCTGGATGGACTCAGCTCGCTCAGGAGGTACGTTTACTTACAGCGGGGGGGGAAGTCCTGAGGGTTTCTGGAAAACAAGAATGAGCAGCAATCAGAATCTTTCACACTGAACTGAAATAATCACATTTTCCAGCAGCCTCTGTTTTTTTCTACTAAAGACCACAAAACCACAAGATTTCAGTTCAAGCGCATGCAGCTCTTGTCATGCAGTGCAACAACAGCAGCTGTTTCCGGGGTAAACGACCTCACGTTTTACAGCCTTTTTATTCATCGTGTTAGAAAATGTCATCAAATTAAGATTAAATAATCCAGATCAGATCCTTCAAAAAGACGAAGGTGACGCCGTCAGACTCGTTCAGTTTGCTGAGAGCCACGACTGCAACAATCTCAGTCACATGCAACAGTTGGATCATGGTGCCATGACAGCGCCTGTGCGTCGTTGCTGCTGCCTCCACGGCGGCGAGCCTACCTCGCGTGGACCACTCGGAAGTTACTCAGTAGGACTTTCCGGGTCTCTTGAGTGTTTTCACTGAGGTCTTCGTCCTGAAGGATCTCTGACACAAACAGCTCACAGTCTGAGGAGAACAGGAAACAGCAGTCTTGACATCCATGACCTGGTTTTTGAGATTCTGCGAGCCCAACAAAGAGGCTGAGTTGCACTTCAGACGTGAGAGAGTTCCATCCTCAACACAGACACTGGCGCTGTCCTCTCAGGTCCCGGCCCACAGCAGCATGACCCACATCACCTTCACCCTGGGCTCAGGTTAGGAGACCGTGTGACCAGGCAGGACAACACATTTGAGAAACTTATCAAAACTGTCTCATATCAGATTTCTTTCAACATTGAGAATTGTGATACATAAACTTGCTAAAGACTGTGAATCAGATCTCTCAAATGTGTGGGGTGTCAGGTGGAGGCATGGAGGCGCAGCGTGTCAGCACTCCTACCAGCGTCAGTCAATTCTTGATAATTCCGTATCGATCCAATGAGCAAAACTCGGCAGGTATGAAAAGCAATATATTTTCCATCAATTTTGATAATCACTTGTTGTTTATAAGCAATAGATGATGAGTCGATAACGTCGTAGTTCCAACTGATGGGATCACGCTGCTGATGAAGGAATAATACTGACAAATACAGAGAAGTAGTACAAGTGGTACAAGTACAGTTCCTCTACTCTAAGCGTTATGGAATAAAAAGTAAAACATACACCCAAGTTCCTTTGAGTACTCAAGTACAGCTACTCAGAACGACTAAGAAGTGATTTGCAATATTAGAAGGGAACCTGTCAGCTGTAGAGAACGGTGCCTTTGGCGCTACAGCTGTTTTAGTAAAAACACGCATATCTGATGCAAGTGTGTCAACATCATACATCACAAGAGGAAGTACCATGATATACTGCAGGAACAATAGTTTTCTTACTCATAATAACTCACAAGCACCCTTCGACAAATAATGTGCCTTCAAGCAACCTAAAAAACTGCAGTGGACCAGACTGTGATTGGATTAATCACAATACCCCCCCCCCCCCCCCCCACACACACACACACACACACACCAGCACTTTAATGAACTGAGGAAGTGTTGCTTTTCAGTTCCCATCCCCTCGTCTCATTTCTGTCATACGACTTCCTAGGCACCAGCGACCTGTGACCTCCGACACTTCTGTCACAGCTCAAATGGCGACCATCACGTCACTCATCATCAACACTTTCTTTCACTGCAGCTCCGAACACACGACAGACAGGTTGGACCACAGCGGTTATCTGACTCAATGTCCTCCGTCCCACGCCACACAAACGCACGTACACATGCAAATGCTACTCTAAAGGCTTCGTTTGTTCTCCTGGTCGTCCATGCAAATGTGGTCAATGCAGCGTTGGGAAGAGTGACAAAGCTAAATGTGATGTTGTTACACCTGGTGAGAAAACGGTCAGCAGTAAAAAGACATTGGTCAAATGAAAATAACCAGTCGAGCACTGCTCCGATGAGCCTGGCTGCTGTGTTCACATGGTAGCAGCGTTTCTCGAGACAACTGTAGAGTTTCAGTAAGACAAGAGGAAAATCTAAAGACGTTACCATCCAAAAGCCTCCTGATGTCGTATGGGATCGTCCCCATCCCTGACTCCACCTGTCCAACTCAGCAGACTTCGGTTCGCTGACCTGTCGGCACTTTTTCTGTCTCCACACCTGGTTACTCACTCCTGGAGGCAGCCTGTCATGCTGTAACGCTCGCACACAGTCGCAGGCCAACGGGTGCAGCAGCCACCCACCTGTGTTCTCTCACCCTGAAGCCTCACTTCCGTGAAGGCATCTAAATTTACAATCACCAGGGCGGAGCGGGTGCACGCACCTCAGCTTCCTCTAGTTCCTCAGACAAGAGAGAGGCTGATGACAAGATCTGCCTCACAAGAGGAAAACACATCTGCTCGTGCTTCAGTACTGCAGTCAAACAGAGACGGCTGGGCCCAAACCCCTCAACTGGCAACATTCAGCCAGCCTGAGTTCCTCTCTGGGTGAGGGTGAGCAAGTCCACACAAGCAAAGAGCAGGACACGATCTTTGCTACTGAAGCACATGCAGTTGTTCCACTCATTTGATGGCTTCTATTGTGTTCACCAGGCTGGGACTGACAGGCAGAAGGGAGCACCAGGACTGGTGAGAGGAAATCCACACAGTTGTCTGCTGTTTCATATCCAGCAGAGGAGGGGTGAGGGATTCTGTCCTCCAACAGGAAGTTAGCATGTCAGGGAAGAGCTTTGGGTTTTTTGTAGTCCAACAGGAAGTTAGCATGTCAGGGAAGAGCTTTGGGGTTTTTTTGTAGTCCAACAGGAAGTTAGCATGTCAGGGATGAGGTTTGGGTTTTTTGTAGTCCAACAGGAAGCTAGCATGTCAGGGAAGAGCTTTGGGTTTTTTTGTAGTCCAACAGGAAGTTAGCATGTCAGGGAAGAGCTTTGGGTTTTTTTGTAGTCCAACAGGAAGTTAGCATGTCAGGGAAGAGCTTTGGGTTTTTTTGTAGTCCAACAGGAAGTTAGCATGTCAGGGAAGAGCTTTGGGGTTTTTGGAGTCCAACAGGAAGTTAGCATGTCAGGGAAGAGCTTTGGGTTTTTTGTAGTCCAACAGGAAGTTAGCATGTCAGGGAAGAGCTTTGGGTTTTTTGTAGTCCAACAGGAAGTTAGCATGTCAGGGATGAGGTTTGTTTGTAAGTCTGAGAGGTTTAGAGAAGTTTGCATGTCAATAGATGTGTTAGAGAATTGAAAGGACTTTAACTTAAATTTAAAAAATACATCTAGGTGTTACTGAGAATTGTAGGGAATAGTGGCCCGGGCATGAAAGCACAAGCAGGATTCCATCATGACCGTGCTGAGCTGGGTGACGACAGCACTTGTGTTCTCCTTAATATTGTATGGGTCAATCTTTTTACAAAACTAGCCCAAGATGTGCTGTTGTCAATGTAATGTAGGGGTAAAGGGGAACTTTCCCTTCAACCGAATGCATGATACCTTTCCACATGTGTTTTTATATCAGCTCTGCATCGCAACCATGTTTTAGGGTTTGTTTGTTAGTCCAAAGCTGCAATGAGGGCTGAGCGGCTGCTAACATGCTAAGGTAACGCTAGCTAGCTGGCTACTAGCTGTCAGCTTCAACCCGGATATGGGCCCTCTTCCCCTCCCACCCCCTCCACTGCACACTAAATGTCGGCGCTATGTGTTATGCTAAAACTAAAATATGTTCCTCATCATAATTCGACCCGTTTTATTCGAAGGTTCGGAGTTGTGACATTCAAGTGAGGCTAACCGCGAGCCCCGTCACCTACCTGACGTTGGAGGCCGCGGCCGTCGTCAAATTCTGGGGAAGTTCATCTATTCATAACCTGACGTTACGGAACTTGACTTTTAAATTGACCTGGTTCCAGTGCACGGGCCGTGGTCGCCCACCGGGGCCGTGGTCGCCCACCGGGGCCGTGGACGCTGCCTTCACTTGCGTGTCGCAGTCTGAACCAGTTTTAACACAGCCGAGACTCCCGTTGCTATAACAACGGGGTGGCTCTGTTAGGGGTTACTTGTAGCGTTTTTATCTCTTCTCAAATTTGGATGATTTATTATCCTCAGTTACTGCTGAGTGATTCGAGCAGCGGACCTATTAAAAGCCTTGTAATGGGCCTCTCTTCGTCCTCTGCGCTTTGTTGACGGAACCAAGTGGCTGATCGATTGCTGCGCTGCGTGAGGAATTCACAACAGTTTTGCACAAATGTTGCTGAAAAAGACATAAATATTAATTTGAAACGTTAATGTTAATTTGTGTGCAAGTGGACTAATGATACCATTTGTTTATGATATTGCGATATTTATATTCCCAGTTTGACTTTTTCATTAAATTAATTCAAAGGTTAAATTTTTGCGTACATTTTTTTTTAGTTCTTTCTTAAAATAATCATGTGCTCCACCTTTATTTTATCATCTTTATTGGCGCTCTTATTATTTCACAGGAAAAGCAAATATTCACCACAGAGGAGGCCCAACCACAGTGCAGGCCGGAGCATCTTCCTCCATGACGTCGGTGCAGATGATGCCTTCAAGTACTCTGAATCTTCAGTTTGGAAATTGTGTGCTGAGGTTCCAGTGATACCTCAGATAATTGCCATGCTCTCATGTGCCAAGGACACATGACAAGGAGCCACGATCCTGTTCTCATTTATCCAAAATGAGGTTGGATTAATTGCCTGCAATTAATTAATTCGACTTAAATGTTTGTGGTTCAAGAAAAGAATCCACAGAGGCCCAGCTGCTGTTTTAGCTTCGCCAGATGATGCCCAGGTAGCCTGCTCAATCAGTTTTTCCAACAGTCTGTTAGCCTAGCAAATATTCTCTGGCCACTGTTTCTATCCAAGGTTCGACCACCTTGGTTGGTCTTTAATTCAAGCTGACAAACGCAGCATCGCCGAGGTGCTGTGCTTCTGGCAGCGGCGCTGGGTGCTGCACACCAGCAGAAGGTGGGATGAGCAGTGGAACCAGCACAAACACTGCTGGCCTGACGATCGCCTTATTGATCCGGCACCACTGACACCCAGGCATCAGCCAATCAGCCATCGACAGCCAACACGGCTGATCGGTCCCATGGCCGATGATTTTCTGGCCTTTTAAAGAAGAGAATATCTCATTTAATCAGATTATGAATGTGTATTTGTCTCCTGACAGGCTGTAGGCAATAATGCAGACGATAATCTGCAGATTAATTGACGTGTTGATTGCTAGTTTGATTAAATCTGCTGCGTGCTGATGCTTCTGTACGACCTGGCAGAGGCAGACGATGGCATCACGCCTTTTCCAACCACGGTGGAAACAGGAAATAGAGAGAGGACACCTGATTGATAGAAACGTGTTCTTGAATGCACACAGAAGTTGATGATGTGATTTGTTAATTGATAGAAAAGCCTAAATCAACCATTATTCATTTAAAACAAAAGTTCTAAAAATGACTTGTGGCCATTCAGATGTGGACTCCTGGTGATAATAAGTTCATCAACATTCTGATGTCACCCTCCAGTTGTGCTGTTGATTTTATTTTTTGTATTAATTTCAATTCATCTATAGATTCCGTGGTTTTCACACAACATTTTCATCTCAAGTGCTGTTTGCTTTGATTTCAGTGTGGAGAAGAACCACGACGTCCGAACGTGCAGAACTGACCACCGCTGACTGATTGCAATCAAAGTTTGAATAATCGTGACAGTGTTCTGGCCTGCAGCCCGAGATTCAGGTCCTATGTTTTCTTATGTTTTATTGAATCATAAAAGAAACCTGTTTCCTGCACGACATCATGCAGTAGCCACGGTTTTCCCTCGAAGGCGTTGTATTTTAATAATATTTCTCATGTTAAACGCTGCGTGGTGACGGTCCTGTTCCGTCTCCCCAGGGAGCCGTGGGGTCAGGGCAAGTTGAGTCCCATGTCAGGATTGTCCCCACGCTGACCTGCGGCTGACTGGCCTCCCAGCAAAAAGCCCCTGTGAAGGTAAGAGGAACTGGGGTCCCCTCCCCTGGAAAAGAGGTTCCCTCCCCTTGACAGCTCCACAGAGCCCCAGCCACCTGCCTGCTGGGCAGCCCCATATGAAAAGGGAAGCCCTTTGTAATCCGACGGGGATTACACCACCCAACAATGCAGCGCTGAAAGAGCGACAAAAGCCCTGTATCAAACGCTGCTGAGGGGGAGCAAGGCTATGATCTCCCACTACTACCAACACTGACTGCTCTGCCACCTCTCATCTCCCTGAGAGCCCCCGCCCCCGCCCCCCCCCCGCCCCCGTCAGCCTCCACCACCACTGTCCTCCTTCTGCCCTCTCATCTCTGGGATCTGGCCTTTTATCAGCACATTCCTTTTCATTTGCATTGCGGTGTGGGGAGGGACAGCAGGTCCTCTGATCTGATAGCGCCAGGAGAGAGAGTCAGGAGGATCCTCGGGGCATGAAGGCAAACACGCACACGCACACACACACACACACACACACGCACACGCACACGCACACACACACACACACACACACACACACACTGCATTCTCCAGATAGGCCGGTACTCTCTGGCTGTCCACCCATGCCTGTCTTTCAGGCTCTGACGAGTGGCGGAGTGGGTGAGGGGCTTCTCCTCCAGTGATGTGAATGATATCAGAAAAGTCAGGTCAGATTTATTTCTGTTGCACCTTCAAAACAACAGATTTTTATTGTTCTCAGGAGCAAAATCCCACACAAACATCAACTCAGATGCGATTAATACAAACTGGGCTTTAGAGCCAAAGTGATGTGGTGAGTCCTGTCGGAGGGGGACGTTTGTTCCACTGAGTGGTTCCTGCAACTGCAAACACACAATCGCCTCCAAGTTCCAGCCGGTATCAGTAACTGGAGGGGCAGTGGTCATCGCGCCAGCAAAAGCTCGCTCTCTCTGAAGTGTTTCATGTGGATGTTCCACATCTCCAAAACCAGCCTCTCACTTGGGCTCATCGGCGGGCGGCTCAGCCACTGGCTTTTTGTGAATTTGAGAGACAAAATTGAGACCTAAAATGCATCATAAGACGTTGATGGAAGCCTGGCTATCGAAGCACGAAGCGTAGAGAGCAGTGGTACCAGTGCAGATGACTAAAATAGTGCAAAAGTAGGCTTCAGAATATCCATTTTCAACTCCTGACATTCACATTAATCACTAACAAAAGCCGTCAGTGTTTCCAACAAGCCAATATGTGCTGAGTGTGGGACTCAACCACTTCACAAAGAGGCCTGATTCCTCTAAGAGTCTCTTGTAAATGTTTGTGTTGCTCGAGGAGATGAAAAGAGCCAGTTTACTCTTCGGATTTCCTCACAATCCTTGTATTCCCCACCCACCCATTGCTCAAACATATGCCAGCGTGGTGGGGCTGAGAAGCGATGATAGATTGAGGACACGAGAGCAAATGTGTTAAATCTGCAACCTTCATTCAGCCGCGCTGACTGGGTTACCTCAGCGCCGTCTCAAATCGCTGCTCTCCCCAAGAGCATTGAATAGAAAATCATCCAAATTGTGTTATGTTAGGATGTATGAGCCGTTTCAAAATATTAATCCAGCATTATTTGAGGTGTCTGTTAAGGATAGCAGTTACAGCTCGGAGAGCGTCGCCTCGCATGAGCGATTGCATACCTCTATTACGTGTGATGTATGAATGCATGGGAGGGACCTATTTTTCATTAGCCAGACATTGTCCCTGGAGGCAGTTGTTAAAGAAGAATCTATGAATTATCCCGCTGGAACAACTGGCCCTTGTCATGAGATGAGAGCTGAGGAGAAGGAAGGGAGAAGGGAGGCTCGCCACTATTGATAGCAGTGGGATTGAGAGACTGGAAGGACGCCAGAAGAATGTGTCTGAGATCCTGCGCGCTGCCGCCTCTCCTCTGTCCAGTTAATTGGAATACAAAGCAGAGCGGGGTCGATGGGGGGGGGGGGGGGGGGGGGGGGCTGCTGTCTGTCTCCAGCAACCTTCACTGCTCGCTGGGAATTGACTGGGGAACCAGCGAGCGAGACCGACACACTGTCACTGGTAAAATGAACTGTCACCTTGCATTTCTCAACCTGCTGGCAGCGTCGAATTGGCCGCTTTGAACCATGTGACGTGACACTGATTGAGTTCTGGTTCCCCCTCCTGGGCTCTGGACGGGGGAGCCGGTTTAATTTCAAGTGTACAGACTCTCCATGCAAAGTATCCCAACACGGGCTCATCACCTCCAGCTTACAACAGATCTGTCATCGGCCAGCCTTCCTCTCTCACCACCCCTCATTATTTCACTGTGCTGCTTCGTTACGCCACCTCTCTGCTAGTCTTGTTTTTCTTACGGCGTATAGTCATGGCGGCCTGACAGCCACACAGAGGAGGAAAACTATTACAGGTAGCCATTTGGATCTTGGAGGCAATCCCAGGGAGTATTAAGACGTTAACCCAGGCCAAGTCACTTGTCTCTCTCAGTTAGAATGCTGATGGAGAGGAGAGAGGAGGCGGTCGCGGGGGATCCAGCAGGCTGGGGCTCCGGCTCGCCCGGCGCTTCCAGACCCAATCGAGCCTGACTCGGATGGGGGATGGTTGTCGGGATTCTCCCAGGCTGAGCTAAATGGAGCCTCAGTACCGTAACAAAGGAGGAGGCGAGAGTCATTCATAACTCGGCAGCTCTCTTCCATCAGGTTACAATCACTGTGGAAAAATAAGGAAAACTGAATAAATATTTGTGAAAACGTTAAATATGGCCTCCTAATTCCTGCACTGCCATCTTGTTGTGACAAAGCATCAAAATGACTGATGATTCAAATGCTAGCACAGGTCATACAATCATGAGTTGATCTTCTGGTTTGCCTCTAAGATTCAGTTTTCCAGGTTTTACTTCATCCTGAAGGTTTGTGGGCTGTAACAGAACAACCTGATCCTTCAAAACCACGAGATCAGACAGCAGCAGGAGCTCTCAGCCCATCTGCTCGCAATCATGATGCACGTCAGCGAAAAGCTGCGGCAGTGAAGGAACTCCCGACTGAGACGCCATCAAGTGCTACACTGAGCGTTCGGTGACAGAAGTTGGAGGTATTAACGCGAGGCTCTGTGTCTCTGCAGCTTTTTGTCACGTCAGGTTCTGATAGACCTGTCCACCGAGGCGTGGGACGCGTGAAGTTGTTCTGTTGTTCTGTTTGTTTTGGTTCTGCTGCTTTAATCTTTCATGGCTTGTGTCACGGGTGTGGATGTCGCCTACACGTATGTCTCGCTGTCATGTGTATTTACTGTCTGTGAGGGCAGCTCTTATGCGCTTGGAGTCCATGACAAATTCCCCGTCAGGAACAATAAAGTATGTTCTATGCTGTTCTATGCTGTTCTATGCTGTTCTGTTTACTTCTACATGTATGCAGGTGTGTGCAGTTGGAAATAATAGTATCAATAAATATGGTCCTGGTTCTCCTCTGCATCGCCGTCAAGAGTTGATCCAGATCATCGATCCAGAACATGACCTCACCGTCTCCTGGAGCAAAATACTCTTCTCTCTAATTAAGATAACCGCCCTCAACAAATGACATCACAACATGAGCAAATATTTTGACGGTCCTGAACAGTCTCCAGGTCTACTGGCGTGGCTCAGAGGGAGAGAGGCCGTCTAGCAACTGAAGGGTCGCTGGTTCAATCCCCACCTCCCCAGTGACCATGCTCAAGTGTTCTTGAGCAAGATACTGAACCCCTGACCGCTTCTGGTGAGCGGGTGGCAGCCTTCACCGTGTGTGTGTGTGTGAGATGATGCGGTAAAGCACTTCCAGTGCCGCTCAGGTAGGAAGGCGCTGTGTAAACTGAGTCCATGCGCCATTTTACTGCTGGATCCAGGTCACCTGTTCCTTGTTATCCTAACTTTCCACCAAAATCCCTCCGCTGGGTTCTGAACAACAAACAAACACACACGCACCCTGGTGATCACATGACTTCCTTGACAGCGATGCTAAAAGCAGCTGTATAGCAGAAGTGATTGACGCTGTCGCTGTGGAAGGTTACCCAGTTTGGGCTTGGAACCCTCTGGAGGGGTCGCAACGTTATTTTCAGAACTGACAATCATTTTAAAAGGTCTTAATTGCGTGTGTGTGGAACATCTGCATGCTTCAGCCACCTCTGGGGGGGGGGGGGGTCTTCAGACTCTGGCACCTTTATTTCAGGGGTCCTGAGATGAAGTTTGGGAACTCTTGATTTAAAAGAACTCGTTTCCCAGTTTGACGGGATGTTTTTGGGCCGATGTGCTATCAGCTGTTTGAGGACTCCAGTGAGAGGCGCTAGCGATCCGTCTCTCTGACTTGATTGGATTCTACTTCTGAGAACTTCTGCTGGGTTTTATTTTGTTCGTATTTTGTCAGTATTTCTCATGGTGGCGACATTTCGACGCTCCTCGCCATCGTCTTCTCAGTACATCTGTTGTTATTTGATATCTGGTGAAACAGAAAAGACTGCAGTGGTTTTGAGAGATGACCCACCCCCCCGTGACCCCGTCAACAGTGGGCCTTTGAAGCGGCGGGTCCCTGTGGAGTGACATGCAACAGAGGAACTGGTAGAAAACCAAGGAAGTGAGCCTGGCAATAGACTTGTAAAAGAGCCTGCAACAACTGTGAGCAGCATGGGGTACCAACAGCGCCGGGCCGGTCTCAAACGCAGAGCGGGGGGGTGGGCCAGCTGAGGGTGAGGGAGCCTCGGGTGCCGGATCCATACAGACGCCATGTTAGTGTGCTGGGTTCTTCCTGTGCTTTGGTCTGAACTATTCTGGCTGCTCTGCTCTCTTACGTTCTCCAAAGATACGGAGCTGAGAAACATCCTCCTCCTCCTCCTCCTCCCCCGAGCGGAACATCTGTCTCCTGGTGTTGGCTGCAGCGGTGCCCCTGACACCTCCAGATGGAGAGCCCACTGGGAGCGCTGAGGTATTACCTCCAGAGATGGCTGGGATCACACCTCTGGAATGAAATCCCACACTTGTCTTCTGCACGTCGCCTGTTCTGTTGTTGGATCTGTCACTATTCACCGCATCGATCGTCGCCTCCCAAGTCCTTGGCCTTGTGACTGGTCGGAGGGAGAAGCTTTATGTGTGAAAAGAAAATGCATGACAACAAACCTCTCAAGCCTTTTCTAATTTACAGTCATGGCCTGGATGGTATTTCAACCTCTATTTGTGGAGCTGAATTAATTTTTAATATAGTTGTGAGAGAACTCCTGCAGATGTATTTCAAATTATTGCTGATTTCCATTTTACAGAAACAGTTTCTGGTTTGCTCAACTTGATGAAATGGCGCATTACAAGCATTTCCGACAAAAATCGGAGGCGTGAGAGGCCTCGAGTCCTGTGAGCGTCTCTGCTGTCTTGACAGATTGACTCTGCATTCATTTGTGCCTGAACTCTGAGTGAACCTCAGCTTCAGGAACGAGGCCACTGACAGGCCAGAAACTGTGCAAACCCAACACCCAGAGCAAATATTGGAACTTCTGCCCCCCTTTTACCATCAGGTGAAACGGGGTGGTCAGGTCCTGCAGAGGTCACGCGAAAGGTGACGCCTACACGAGGCAGTCAATGTGGTCCTTTAACCCTTGCAGAGCTAAAATTATCCAGAAGAACTGGTGCCGTTTTGTAATTAACTTGAAAAAGTCGGTGGTATTTTCCACTAAAACCCTGATTTCTGCACTTTTGTTAAAGATAGAAGCATTAAATAAAGACACAAACGAAGCCTCAGCACTTGGTGTTCGTGCAGAATGACTCGCCTGGTGCTGTTGCTGCTCTTTGAATGCTTTAAATCAATAAAAACACTTTAAAGAACTTTGAGTTTGCCTCCTAAATGTATAATAGTAATGATAATAAATGTATATTGAACCTTTCAAAGACCCTGAGGTCAAAATTAACACACCCAGGAGAACAAAAAGAAGAAGAAGCGGGACTGGAGGGAGAGAAGCCAAGTTTGTCCAAACCCAGATGCCACATCAGATGTGAGGAAATGTGTCGACCAATCAAAAGCTTTGAATCAAAACGGCTACGCTCGGGTGTCAGCTGTATCCAGCAGAATTTGGGTAACAAATCAAGAAGGGTGAGACTTTGCTCCCTGGAGTTTGTTGTCATGTTTAGAGCCCCTGGAGGTATTCAGGGGTGAAAAGGTCACTTGGAACCTCCCCGTGTGTTGGGAAGATTCCTGTCGTCACAAGAACACAAATAAGAGAAGGGGCTGTGACGTCAGCATTCAAATGAGGGCAGCGGTTTGAGCTCAGCAGCAAACACAACGCTGGGTTTCTGTTTCATAGACTTTATTAAACTAAATTCTCTCAACGACTGCTGGAAAATACCCTGTCAAATAAATAGTGCAAGCAGCCGCACCGCCGCTCGGTGCTTCACACAGGAGCCGGACGTCTTCATTCACGGCAGTCGGGCCGCGGTTCTCCGAGCTGAGGCTGCGTCATCGTTCACCTTTAATAGGACAGCACGTTCTCATGGTAACGGAGAGGCTTTGGTTTTTTTTTTCCTGTTAAACAACTTAGTTTTCCTCAGTCAGCAGGATGGCGCGAGCGTGCCGGGGTCCCTCCAGGCCCCCACCTCGGCCTGACAGCAAATATTGCACCCATCTGCAGATTGCACGAGGCCACATGGCGATTAAAAAAGAAACAAACAAAAAAAAACACTCGATAACTGTTCGGCCCCAGTGAGCACGCGCGGACCCGGTACCCCGCCGGTCCCCGGTAGCTCTGTTCTGGTCTGGAATGGAGAAGACTTGCAGGCCCCTTCAGTCTTATTGTTAGAGCCGCCGTCAGGCCAAGGTCTTGCGGGGGGCGTCCGGGCCCGGGAGCCTCCCCGCGGGGCTACTGGCCGGCACGCAGCCCAGCTTCTCCCGCTTCTTCTGCTTCATGCGGCGGTTCTGGAACCAGATCTTGACCTGCGTCTCGTTGAGCTCCAGGCTGGCGGCCACCTCCACCCGGCGCGCCCGCGTCAGGTACTTGTTGAAGTGGAACTCCTTCTCCAGCTCCGTTAGCTGCTTGGTGCTGAAGTTGGTTCGGATCACATTGTGCTGGCCCGGAAGCCCGAACTCACTCAGGCCGGCTGGGGGGGAGACATGGTGACATGGAGGGTGGAGAGTGAGACTGATGGCGGGTGGTTGTGGAGGATGCAGAGAACATTAGTGTCACACACGTGCGAGGTCATGCGTGTCAGCGGAGTGGACCGACCTGTTCTGGGAGGGTTCCTCTTCACCTTCATCCAGTCGAATGTTCTGTTTGTTTCCTCCGCGTGTTCCACCTCCTTCTCTCGACTGAGGGCCGGTAACCGCGTGTAAACGCTCTCCGGGAACTCCTGCGGCCTCTGGTCCCCGTACTGCAGGTACTGGCCCCCGGCCCCGGGCCCGCAGCCGTCCCCGGCGTAAGGAGCCTGGACGTAGCCGCGATCCTGCTCGGGAGCGAGGCCGTACTGGTGGTACTCCAGAGGCGGCCCGAACATGGAGGTCGCCGGGTTGGAGTACTGCAGGTCCAGGCCGGCGGGGGGCTGGTGGAGCGGCGGCGGGCCGGCGGGCTGCTGGGGCACAGACAGGCGCCCGTCCGGTGCGTAACTCTCACTTGTTGCGCAGGAGTTGGCCGACATGTATCCGTGGTGGAGGTGGTGGTATCCGGCCTTTGCGCCGAAGAGGCTCGGGCCCCGGCTACAGACCGGGTAGTCGAGGTAGGAGCTCATCCTGGACGGTGGCGCGCCGGCGGTCATCAATCCTGCTGCCTGCCGAACCTCCGGGCTGCTTGTCAAAGCCGCTCAGCTGCTTGCAGCCTCATATCGCCTCCGCGGCTCCCCATGTGACCCGCCCGCGCCAATGGAGAGCGACCTGAAGCCTCCGCCGGGCCGCGTCCACCAGACGATCCGCATCTACATGACAAACGCCTCGAACGCACCAACGCGTCACGTGATCGATGATCAGCAGCATCTAAACGCAGCAAACCCATCAGGGCGACGCGTCCCAACCCGGAACAGTGAACGTCTCAACAGCAACAGAACCAACCCGCTGAGACCCGGACAGGAAGTAGAACCACGACCCGGATGCGTCCCAGGAACCAAACACGAGACTGCCGGTCTGCATATTTACATCTCTGACGTCATCAGTTAATCCGCCCATCATTAATCTTTTCAATTCATTACAAGTCGAGAATTCACGTCACAGTTTCCAAACCGGAGACTCCACAGGTCAGGTACAAGTCACCGAACCCTGAAGTCGACCAGTCCGGAACCAGAACGGCTCGCTTTCTTGGGGAAAATTATCATAATAATTAAGAAATCATTTAATCTATGATCGGGGCCACTTTCTATTTCGCTTGATTGGATTTTTTTGAAGACCGAGCGGGGGGGGGGGGGGGGGATGCCGGACTCCTCCATCCATCACGACTCTTTAAGACTCCGACAGCTCGTGAGCCTCGGTCCGCCCATAAAGGAACAAAGACTCGGTCACGAACCACATTGGCTGGTTTTTCATCCAGAGACTAAATCAATGTCCCCCAGAACCGTCTGGTCCGAACCCGGTCCTGGGACGATTCTCGGAACGAAACAGAACAAAGTCTGAAGGCTCGACCAGCAGAGACGTTTAGACACGAAGAAGAAGCAATAAATTAATAAACACATGACGTAATAAGAACGTAGACAAACAGTCGAGAGTGTGAGTGTGTGTGAGTGATTGTTGGAGAGAGTGTAAGAGAGTGTGTGTGTGAGAGTGTGTGTGAGTGAGTGTTAGAGTGTGAGAGTGTGTGTGCGTGTGTTTGAGTGTGTGTGTGAGAGAGAGAGAGAGAGTTTGTGTGTGTGTGAGAGAGAGAGAGAGTGTGTGTGCGTGTGTGTGTGAGAGAGTGTGAGAGAGAGAGAGAGAGTGTGTGTTCATGTGTTTGAGTGTGTGTGTGTGTGTGAGAGAGAGAGAGAGAGTGTGTGTGTGTGAGAGAGAGACTGAGTGTGATAGAGTGTGTGAGAGAGAGTGTGTGTGTGTGTGTGTTAGTGAGAGTGTTAGAGAGAGTGTGAGTGTGAGAGAGAGAGAGAGAGAGAGAGTGTGTGTGTGTGTGTGTTAGTGAGAGTGTTAGAGAGAGTGTGAGTGTGAGAGAAAGAGAGAGTGTGTGTGTGTGTGTGTGTGTGTGTGTGTGTGTGTGTGTGTGTGTGTGTGTGTGTGTGTGTGTGTGAGCGTCTTGAGGAACTCCCTAAATCAACATCTTGTCCGCTACAGATGCGTCAATTTTGGCGCCATTAGGATTCTGTCATAATCTGCGCGCGCGCTGCTGTGCGTGTCGACGTGCGTATCTAACTGCAGGTTGTGCGTGAAGCTTGAAGCGGGATATTTGGAGTTCTGGAACGGACAGGCCTGCTGCGGGGAGGCCGGCTGGTAATCCGGCCCCAGATGGAGGTAGCCCAGGCTGGCGAGCGTGGGCCTGCCCGGGGCGGAGGGAGGCGACGGGGGCGAGGCGGGGGAGGAGGACCGGCCCTGCTGGGCCCTGTCGTCCTTCTTCTGCTTCATCCTCCGGTTCTGGAACCAGATCTTGATCTGCCTCTCGTGCAGATTGAGCAGGGCGGCCATCTCTACCCGGCGGGGCCGACACAGGTAGCGGCTGAAGTGGAACTCCTTCTCCAGTTCCACCAGCTGCGCGCTGGTGTAGGCCGTGCGTGTGCGCTTGGATGCCGGGGCCGCGCTTGGACTCTTGTCGTTGGAGGGGTCTGCGGAGGGAGACGGAGGGAAGTTCTTTGTCTGGAGCTCATAGACAAACACTGGAGGTTTTTAGCTGAGGAGGGGTGGTGTTTCCTGACATGCACCGATATCAGTAATCTGGTCGGTACGATTTCTGATGGATATTCACATTACTGCCCGATACACAGCTGATAGATATTTCTGCATGACAGGATGCACTGATTCAAATTTTTCCAGTTCTGCTACACATTCTCTGGTTCCAGGGGGACCAGGTTTGATCACCCAAAACCACAACACTCAGCCGGCAATGAGACTAATGATACCGAAGTTCACTCAAAGAAGCGTCATAATTTTACTTAAAGTTGGCCTCCTCTCAATGGACAGAACATTTTTATATCACCAAAAAAACAAACAAACAAAAAAACAGGATGAGAAAACAGGACCCCAACTGGTACCATACCGGTTCTGATACTACAGAATATTGACACCCTGACCGATGTTCTGGTGACATCCTGGGCCTCTAAACCACGCAAACGTCTTCTTACAAGAGAAGAAAACGTGAGCACAAATGCCTCAAATTCAGACGTGTTTCTCAGAAAAATTCTACTTTTCATTTTGAAACACGGAGCTGACGAGTCTCTGGTTCCGGTGCGTTCAGGGTCCAGAGGAGGAACCACAACTCAACATCGGCTCCTGTCTGATATCTGACAGCAGCGCAGGGGGAGGAGATGTTGTCACAAAAAAACTTTGTACAAAAAATTTTGTATTTACAGAGTTGTTGTTGTTTTTTTTTAAGAAGGAGAAGACAAGTATTTTTTTATTTCTAAAGATGTAAAAAATTGTAGGTTTTTCATGACTGAAGCTGGCATTAATTGATGGATCGGTCATTGCTGAATTCTCTGATGGACTCTGGAAAGATAAAAACCGTCTGTGACTGAAACTTATTTGCGTTTACAATCGAGTGTCGAAACTGTCGCGCTGAACCGAACCAAACCGTCAACATCCAAACAAGGAGCTGGAAAACCTCGGAAGAGAGGAGCAGAATCTGACCACCTTGTTTGTTCTTTGTTTCGTTTTGTTTCGTTTCGTTTTTGCTGGTTCTGGTCTGCTGTCCTGGTTGTGGGCCTGTTCAGACCCAGGAGAGCTGCTGTCAAACGAACCCGCGCCCTGCTGGCACCAGTGAGCCCATCTCTCCTTCGAGGAGGTGTCCAGGTTTGTTCTGGTTCTGTTCTGTTTTTATTATTTTTGGATTTAAAGAAACCTTTTTTTTTAAATCATTTGTAATTTTCTTTTGCTTAATTTTCTTTGTAATAATTGATTTCTCTGCCTTGATTTTTATTTAAATTGAAATTTATTTCTGCCATTTAAATATTTTTTTCCTAATGTTTTAAAAGGGCAAATAAATGATATTATTCGTGTTATTTTTTTAGATAAATTATACTCTTCAAATATGACGTC
>NC_141342.1:21226590-21296590 GCF_037954235.1 Aulostomus chinensis | reverse complement strand
CCTCTCCGCCTCAGAAGTGCACCGGTTCCGAACTACAATTCACCTTCAACACCTGTCGGTGCGGCGCTGTAGCTCGTTTCAACCACCAGAGGGCAGCAATGGTGTTGGTGGTGGAACTGTGATTGTCAGTGGAGCTGCAGGCACCGGCCTCCTCTTTCTCTCTCTCTCTCTCTCTCTCTCTCTCTCTCTCTCTCTCGATAGATAGATGGATGGATGGATGGATGGATGGATAGATAGATAGATAGATAGATACGCCACAGGCACTGGCACCTCCCACCACCATCTGGAGTTTGCAGGAATATTCCATCATTTCTGCTCTTCGATCTGAAAGCCACAGGGCAGGAAACCCCTGACACTGAGTACCAGTTTCAGTACGAATACCAAAAACACGGCTGCAGTATGAAACCAGTATCTCAGTACTGGTTTCCTCCTTCCTCCTGCTGTTCTCTTCTTCTCCAACCAGTCAAGTCAGGGTTTGAAACGGTTGGATGTCTAAAAGTCGGGATCAGAACTCAGATTGGTCAGAACCATGGATCATTTAAAACTCCAGACCAAGAAGTACTGGGCCTAAATACTGCAAAAGATACTTCATTTACACCGAGCAGTGACGTCTGCTGGTGCTGGTGTTTCTTTAATGTATTTTTTTTCTTAATTATTTGACAGAAGCACCGGCGCACCCCCCCCCCCCCCCCCCATGGTGCAGCCTCATGGCAGAATGCAGTTTCCTGTCTCAGCTGCAAGACAGAAGCCACCAGAAACACGTCCAAACCCTCCAAGCCCATGATGTCGCTGCGTTCTCCACTTTTCGAGGTGAAGGTGATCTTTCATCACCCCCAGGAGGGTCGGCCAGGCGGTGGCTCAACCGCGGAGGCGTGAGAGCCTCTGTGAGCCGCTGAGCTCCTCCCTCCTCGCAGGCCCCCAACCAGGGAGGAAATCCCTGAAGAGGGTTTTCACCGGCTAATGGAGGCAGCAGGAAGCTGCCGCCCTGCGCTCTCATCACCACCGCCATCAGGACGGAGCCCACAGCACTGTGCCGCCGGGCAGGGCCGGAGTCTTCCTGGGAAAACTCTCACCAGTATCCCAGACCGGTACGAACGGCCTCAGGACTGGTTTGATGCCTCACAGCGGCAAACGTCGTCTAACTTTAAAAACCCAAACAAGAGAAGAGAAGCTGCCGCTCCTCCACACGCTGAGGTCAATAAACCCGAGGAGAAGCTCAGGTTCTGGTGGGTTTGATGATAAACAAATCCAGGTTTGGACTCCTTCACCAGAACCGGACCCAGTCCCAGGAGCAGGTGTTAGTCCAAGTCGTAGTAGTACAAGTACTGGAAATAGAGGACACCCTTTTTTGTACTGTAGTTTCTATGTTTTCTAATGTAAGATGAGCCGTTTTAATCCAAAAGTAAGAAATGAATAACTTTGTTTTTCACACAAGCTTCACGTCGTGTGACCTCCTGACCCGAAACCAGATGTTTGTACAAATGTAGGCTATGACTTTGAAAAGTCCTTTTACTGCCACTTAATATTCATGTAAACATATCTGAGTTAAAAAACACAGTTTTCCATGTACAAATGAACCAGCAGTCATGATGATTTTTGTACTGATCGCCTCAGAGAGGGAGACTGGCAACCTGCGCAGGACCTTTCATTGCTCTCTGTTCTTTCATGTCTTCATTAATCCAGTGATTTGTTTTTTCCAACAGTTTGGGAGTCACGTGACCTTGGGATGAAAACCGCTGCTTCAAGGAAAAAATTCAAGCACTTTCAAGGTACCAAAGAGGAACATTTCCAGGCTCTCAGTCTTTGACCCGAACGTCTAAATTTCTGGTTTTCTCCTAAAAGCTACGAATGCAACGGTGAACTTTACTGATTTTTTTTCCATGACGAAATCAAAATTCTGTGGTTTTTGCCTCGTTGTTTTTTTCCTGTTGGCTGTAAACAGGCAGAACACCTGATCTCAATCTCAACGCATGAAGTTATGATAAGAAGCTGTTCACCCTCCTTCATCCGGTGCAGCACACACACACACACACACACACACACACACACACACACACACACACACACATATCTGGGCTGGGTTTCCTTCTTTACACACACTCTCACATCTAAAAGCTCTAGGACTCACTGGGCTGCTGCGGTCAGTCGGGCCTCCCTCACCTGCACCATGATCCTCTGCCTGCTCGCCCCGGCTCTGCTGCTCGGTATGTACAGATCCACACACACACACACACACACACACACACACACACACACACACCGAAGAACTTCATGTGGTTTTAAGGTTAATGCTCTTTTACCATAGTGGTATTTCCTGTTTCTTTGAGCTTTACTGCACGTTTCCATGTGTATTGTTTTCTGTCTGTGTGAGTGTGTGTGAGTGTGGGCGTGTGTGAGTGTGGGCGTGTGTGTCTGTCTGTGTGTGTGTGTGTGTGTGTGTGTGTGTGTGTGTGTGTGTGTGGGCGTGTCTGTGTGAGTGTGGGTGTGTGTGTGTGTGTGAGTGTGGGCGTGTGTGTGTGTGTGTGTGTGTGCGTGGACCTGGTGGAGGAAAGGCTGCAGGCAGCAGAGCAGCTCAGGAGCTTCATGTGTGATGGTTGGTGTGTGTGTGTGTGTGTGTGTGTGTGTGTGTGCAGGTTCTCTGGCCTCACTGCCGGCCAACGTGACGGTGGAGGAGTGGAGCTCAGCTGCGGGGAACCAGACGACCGGCACGCCCCCCCCGGCCAACAGTAACATCCCCACGTTCTCCCTGGCAGACGGGGCTGAGACCAACTGAGAGTCTCAGCAATGATTGACTATTGATCGTCAATATTCAATCATTCAACATTAGCATCTGCAACTTAGACTTTATCTCCTAGGACTACAAAAACACCTCATCCCCGACGTGCTAACTTCCTGTTGGTCTAAAAACTACGTCTCTATCTGCACGACTGGAAGAAACTGAGTTTTCCTGCGTCCGTACTGTCCTCTTGTAGTCACTGTAGTAACTGTCTGACCAAAAAATGTATTTTTGCAATAATTTACTTTCTACTCCTTTCAAATCAGGCGTTTGAGGCGGAGCCGGGTGTTAGAGACCAATACGCCGTCTATTCGCTCTGAAATCAGGAGAATAACGGCGTACAGCGTGTTCACGCTCGTGTGCTGTCTGTTCTGCGTTACTTTATTTCTGCTAATAATTTCTGGTATTGTTTCACGTCCTTCCAGAGATCGTTACGTCGTTATCGAATTAGATTTACATCTGAAAGAGAATTCACAAGATCTGGTTCATTTGTTGGAGATGAAAATCTGGAGGGGGGGCTGAGCAGGACCCGTACTCAGCGGTTCCATTGATCAAGACCTTGTTGCCGGTTCATTTCCTGGTTCTCTCTCTTTGTCAGAGCTGAGAGGGAACCAGGAAACCGGCCCTCACGCGGTCGCTGTGCCTGACGTCACAACTTCACTTCCCATGTTTTGCTGAACGAGTCTCTTCTGCTTCCAGGAACCTTCCAACCGTTGAACGCCACACCCAGTTTAGACGAGGATGAGCTGAGCAGCATCAGGAGCCACCTGCAGACCAACCAGACGTCTGACCTCATCACCGAAGACAACGGTGCTTCTCTCTCTCTCTCTCTCTCTCTCTCTCTCTCTCTCTCTCTCTACGTGAGGAAATGAAACTCTGTCCTTGTCAGAGGGTTTCCTGAGCTGATCTGGGGAAGCTGACACCAGTCTGGCTCCCACTTAAAGAAACATGCACAACATGAACCATCAAATCACTCTGTGGCTCATTAAACAAACAGCAGTACTGAGGGGAGTGTTATTACCCCCCCCCCCCCCCCCCCTGAAATCAGGAGTATTTCTGTGTTTCAGAGAACTTCCAGGACCAGAGCAGGGGGTCCGGCAGCGGCTGCAATGAACAGGCCCTGCTGATGTACAGTCACGACTGTGGCCTGCTTTTTCACAAAGACATGCTCAGTATCGGCGAAGACAACTGGTGTGTTCTGGAGCGAGTCATCAGGTGAGACCGCCAGGCATCCTGGGTTCTAGCCGAGGCCGCAGCTTCGCGGTACAGCATCACACCCTGCGGGGTACTAGTACTCTGGGAACGGAATAAAGTAGAAGTACCACGGTGTGATTGTGTGCTGCTGCGATGTGTCACCGTCACAGTGACCTTTGACCACCGAAGTCGTTTCAGGTCATCTTTCAGTCCCAGAGGGGGAGGTTGTTGAGATATCACGGCCCTGTGAACTGGCAGTGACGTGAATCTGTTGTTTTTCAGCTCATTGCACGTCCCAGCGGACATTTGAGCCAAATTTTGAGGAAATCTCCTCAAGACGCTCAGGGACAACAAGTCACACAGGCAGATGAACAGAAAACCTGATGTCTCAACCTGAGCGACCGCGTCTGCCACCGTAGAGGTGTAAACGTGACAAGAGAAACTGTTGTTCATTCCTAGAGTGCAGGATAATGCAACGTACCAGCGTTGGGAAATGGTTATCAGCTGTTTATTTGGTGGAGGAGAGATGGTTCCCGTCAGTGACCCGGTCAGCGGCCCACGCTCAGACCAGAACGACCATCAGACAAACCCGCCTCAGCAAGTCTTGGTGATCTAGTTTGAAGAATGTTGCACTTCCTCTGTTTTTCTTGTCTCACCTGAAATCCTGTCAAGAGAGCGGCACTCTGCTAATTCTCACGCGTCAGACTTAATTCTTTTTCCGTGAATGGTCGTTGATCATTGGTTGCACGGCTCTCCTCTCTTGCAGGCCGTACAACAACATGACGCTATGTTTGGAGCAGGTGTGTTTCCTGCTGGACTGCTTCTATCCCAACCCCAGCATCCAGGACTTCTTCCTCCAGATCCACTCCTTCTTCTTCCAGAAGTGTTCTGGGGACGTGTACCAGCCGGAGGACGCGCCTCAGTGGCTGGTGATGGCGCTCACGCTCATCCCCGTCAGCCTCATCCCCGTCCTGGTTTATGTGGTGGTCTGGATGAGTAAAGCCCAAGAGTGAGCTGAACCAGAAGTGAGGGCGGAGCGTAAAGGTCGGAGGTTCTAGTCCTGGCTGACCCGAATGACTCGAACACTCTCAGGTCGCCAGTTCAGACGAGTGGCTCTCACTTCCCCGTCCAGACGCAGTGTTGGACCCAAGTCCCCCCAGAGGGCCTTCAGCTCACAGAGCGTCCCAGCAAACCACCGTCCGTCCCTCTCTCTTACAAGTATATCGCCTTTTCTTTCATATAAAACACACTTTTTCTGAGCCGTGCAACTGAATTGTGACTTCACGTTAGCGGGCAGGCTAACGGCTAACGTTAGCTGTTAGCATGCAACATCTGCATGTGTATAAGATATAAAGATGTGAACCATTTTTGATTGAACCATCAGACGTTCAGAGGAGTCAGCGATCATAACCGCCAGCGTCTGTATTTGCTTCCACGCCTGCTGTCTCTCCTGATAATCAATAAAGTTTGATCTGATATGATCAGGTTTGTTTCCTTTAGTAGCAAATTCACTTCAGATTTCGCAGAATCACTGAAATGGACGACCTGCTGTTGTGTCTCAGAGCTGCTGGAGGCTCGCTCAGGACCCAAGTACCACTTGGACTCGTTTGCAATATTGAGTTTTTAATTTGATGTCACTTTAAAGCTCCATTTCCCAACATTTATCGGACAGTTTAGTTACTTTTAACATGAAGCTTCCACGCAGGCTTGTGACAGACCACATAGACTCGTTGATTGTTTCAGTTAATTCAAAGTTTCCCCAGTAAATCAGATGTCTGAGGCTCCACTTGCTGTTCCCTCAAAAATTAAGATTTAAAGAAAAGAACAAAGATTTGTGGATAGAAATGTCTGACTTTTCCTGTCCCAGCACTCATCTCATGACCCTTTATGATATCGAACCATCTATAAACACATTTATTTACCATCAATAATCAAATGATGATCATAATTAATAATCACTTTAACGGGCCAACCAGGAATTAAACTGTAATACTTTTACTACATGCTGGTATTTAGGTATCAGGAGGATTTTTCCTGCAGTGCCACCTTGCTACTGCGCTCTGCATGTGCATTACTTTACTGAAGTATAAGTACTGCATTGCTGTGTTTCACACAGTGCTGCGGGTTCGGGTGAGGGCTCACAAGGCAGATGGTTGAAACAATGGCGTGTTTCCTTTCACGCAGTTATTGGCGGCAGCGGCGTGTTTGTCAAGGAACGGCCCATCCCAAGGATGACCCCCACACCCCCACACACCCCCAGACAAAGACTATTGTTCCTACTATCTCCCAGGCTGTTGGCACCAGATTTCCTGTTGATGCAAGTTTTGCTTCATCGCTCTGTGACAGACTGAAGGAGCTCCAACGGACCACTAGAGGGCAGCAAGGACACGACAGGATTATATTCTTGATAAAAAGGCCCAAATGTATTGAGTCACAGAAGACAAAGAACTCATCAGATGTGAGAAGCTGGAAGGAGTCACGTTTTTATGACACTAAAAGTATCCGGGCCAGTTTGAAGGAGCTCAGGCAGAACCAATGGAGCACATCCAGGACTTCTTTTCCCCCTTCGACACAGGAAATATCTACTGTTATTATCATGTATGAGGGTTGGAACATGTCAGGTGATTCCAACCAGGGGGAGTGTTGCCTCGTCTTCGAACTCGCCACGAGACTGGGACACTCTCTCCTGCAAAGATGCTCAGCATCTCTGCACGACTTAAAACCTTCTGGCTCAAAGTGGAGGCGATTGTTTGAACAGGTTGCGACTTTGTTCACATGTTACTTTTTACATGCTTGTGCTTTAAACATGTCTCAAGTTCTCCAGCGATCATGCAGTTACACACAAAACACCAACCGAAGGAAGTAAGTGTACGTCTCTGATGTCACGTCTGCAGCACAACCGAAGCTACTGGAAGTTTTACTGCTGCTGTGATACAAGGAGTATCTTCAGAAGTATTTCTCTACATGTCTCTACTTCAAACACATTGGTTTAAGTATCAAAGCACTTCTACAGTTCATCCATGAGTTCATTTTCATCTCGAGCAAAGGCTCAGAAACCAAGGATCCAGTCCGCTCATCGGATCTTCTCATGCAGTGAACTGGTTGTTTCCCAGTTGGGGTTGAATGTGACTGGTGACGTGCTGGTGGCCGCATGAACTTCTTCTCACCTTCTCTGAAGTGTCAAAGCTCCCAGAACCTCTTCATGAACTCTGTAGGTGAGATCTCCTCCTCCCAGGGGCCCACAGGCCCCGGGACCATTGTTCACCGCCAGATAAGGAGAGGTCGGCCTGAATGCTCCGTTAGGGTTTTTATTTGAGGTAAATCTGCAAGGGGGGGGGGGGGGTGAAGGGACTTTAAATGAGCTGAAGCTTCAACAACTCAGCACTTCACTTTTGTCCTCTGAGAAAAAAACGACTGTCTTTCAAGAGATTTGAGCCGAGTTTGACCACCTGGACAGGCTGGACGTGACGGTCGGTGAGGTGAGTCGTGAGGACGGCTGCCGTCTCCTGGGTTTGACTGCTCTGTGGACTGACGATCAACGTAAAAAGAGCTAAGTAATAACAACAAAAACCCCAGTATAAAGTTAGTAGCAAGCTGATGTGTCTGGGCTAATAAACTGCAGTCCAGTGAAGCTTATAATTACTGCTTCATTAGACGAAGGTAGCGTTGGATTTATCTTTTCAAATCGTTGGATTGTGACTCCTTTTGATCCGTAGCAAAGGATCTCATTGTCCTCTGAGTTTCAAAATCAGCCAAGCAGAGGTGTACCATAGTGCAGCTGAAGTAGAGCACTGCAGTACAAGTACTTCACCTGACTGTGCAAATTACAACCAGATTACTTCGTCTCAGTATCACAAACAAACCCAGCTGGCATTCAGTGCTGTCACATGATTGGAGGCTGTGATACCAACAGCATCACTGCAAAATATGGTTTTGGGTTTGTGTTTTTAATTCAGCGAAATGTCAAACGTCCAAATCTTAAAGTTTATACGGCGTTAACGTTCGTAATTAATCGGCTGGTTTTACATCCAAAAATGGGAGCCAATTTACATTTCACTGAAAACAAATGTCTGTACACACACACACACACACACACATCAAAAGTACTTTGCAGAAACAGACAATACCATCACTTTTCTCTGGCGTCTCAAACACCTGCACACTTGATGAAACGTTTGAAACGCGACAGGAAAACCACACAGAAGCAGCTCACATTAGCACCTAGGAGCTGTTTTGATCTGCGTGTTTGATGTCTAGACAGCCTGTGAGGTATTTATGATGTCATACGTGTGGTGAGCCGGTCACAGAGGCGCTAGTCGACCTCGAAGAACAGTTCCATCCATGTCCCTTCAACTGGAGGCTCTTTGTTTCACAGCTCACGCACCCGTCGGCAGGTTCTAGGACGATATAAAAGTCTGCTCCTGGCTGAAGCTCCTGCAGGTGAGATGGTCGGACATCAGAGGCTCCCGTGGACCGACAGCTCAACTCCAGTCGCCATGACAACCAAGCAGGAGCAGGAAGAAGGTAGGCCATTCAAGAGTTTTGCAATGCATCCTTGACCATAAAAAAACCCAGTGATGCAGTTAAACCTGTAATCGTGATTACACTTCATCTCTCGTAGAAACAGTCGGTTGTTGCATGAATCAAATTCTTCCCTGGTTCCAATGACAACGTTGGTTCAGACGCTAACATGAATGCATTTGTTGGTTTTATCATCAGGTCGTGTCAGGACCAGACAGGAAGTGACCCGTCATCCCTCGTGTCAGCTGGTCAGTCTGTCGACACTTTGCGTTCTGCTGCTCGTGACCTGCGTCGCACTTTCCATCTTGTGTGAGTGTGCAGAAGCTCGCAGCTCACTCGATGAGCTTAGCTTAGCTTAGTTTAGCATGATGCTGTTAAACTTCAAACATCTGAGCACCACTTTGTTTGAACCTCACTCATTAGCGTGTTGTGTAATCATCCACAGATTCACACAGAAATGCAAAAACTACAATCACTAATTTTGAGGGAATTCTAGGCGATGAGCTTGCGTTGTCTACGTTAGCTGAGTGTTAACATGTCAGGCGCCAGTTCACGAACACGTACGCACCCGGGCAGCACTTACGGTTAGCATAAATTAGCATAGCTCATAATTCATAATCACATTTGGATGACGCATCCTGAGAATGATGATTTTTCAGACAACAACGAGTCCGACAGCCAGCGGCGATGGAGGAACCTCCTTTCTGACTACCGCAACATCAGCGACAGCTACGTCTCTCTTTCTAAAACAAACAAAGTCCTGACCCGAGACAACGAGGAGCTGAAGAAGCAGAGCGGCCGGCTGGAAGAGCAGACCCAGCTCCTCAACGCCACCTCAGCTGAGCTCAGGTCCATGAACCTTGCTCTGACAGTGGAAAGAAGCCGAATGATGGAGCAAATTGTGAATTTAACATCTGTAAATGAACAAATCTTGCAAGAACACGATCGGCTGGTCCAGAGTGCATCTGAGCAGGAGGAGGAGAGGTTCAACATGTCTGAAACCATCAAACATCTGGTCAACACCAACGCCCGGCTGGAGGAGGAGAGGGAGCATCTCTCAGAGGTGGACAGCCTTCTGAGGGACGAGATCTTTCAGGTGAAGGAGAAGAATCAAGAACTCCTGGAGGTCAACAGCGAGTTTCAGAGAGAAATCGATGGTGAGAGAGCAGCCGTAGCAGAGCTTCAGGATCAAAACCAGAACCTAAGCGCGACACTGAGAAAAGAGAGGCTGGAGGCAGCGGAGCTGGAGAGAAGCAGGAGGAGGCAGATGGAGCGGATGGCTGCAGATCTGCACTCGGTGAACGAGACCTACGGCTCTCTGGACCTGTACTGTCCTGTGGTCCATCACGAGACTAAAGGTACATCCGCATTTTATAGCAGCTTGAACCTTTTGGTGAGGGGTTGAGCACATTTGACAGTTGTGGGGTGATATTTTGTCTGTAATGTTCAACGAATTTTTGTAGCATATCATGAAACACCAAGACAAGATAAAGTAATGTCTTTAAAATGATGCACAAGAGATCTGGAACACTGACTGCAGCTGCTCCTGGATCATGTGACCTAGAATGGAGAGATGAGATGGTTGAGAGGATGGATCATCCTGAGGTTGAGTCAGAGGAACTTGCAGGACTGACAGGGAACGTCTCTATCACAGAGCGGATTTGCAGAACATGCGACCGAGGCTGGAGATTGTTCCAGATGAAATGCTACCACTTCTCCACGCGAGCGCTCACCTGGCGCTCCAGCAGAGCCTGGTGCCGGACACAAGGGGGCGACCTGCTCATCATTAACAGCGAGCCAGAACAGGTGAGGAACTGCAGGACCGGACCAGCGGCCCACAGAGGTCATCTTGTAGCCGTCACTCCATCTGTCTGTCTCTTCGTAGAAGTTTGTTTTTGAAAGCAGCCGAACCGTGGAGGGGGGCGGCAGGCTGTGGGTCGGCATGACGGACATGGAAGTGGAGGGTGACTGGCGCTGGGTGGACGGCAGCGCGGTGGCTTCAGATGAGCAGTAAGTCCAACCCCGCCACACTGGTGCCACACGGACTTGTTTGTGTTTGCAGCCTCTGCCAGGCTCGAGAATGTTCTGGTTTAGCGTAACTGCAGGAGACCACGTGTTGTTATGTCCAGTCGACAGAATGTAAGAGAAGTTCAACAAACTTTGAAGAATAAATTCAGGAAATCCAGTCGAGGTGTTGAAGTGTTAAGTTGGAATACTGAGGTGAGCTGCCTGAAGGTAGACAGTGTAGATCAGGGGTCTAACTGGTCCAGTAAGGGCCGGTGTGGCTGCAGGTTTTCATTCCAACCAAGCAAAAGCAACACCTGATTCTACTTAAATCAACTAAGCTGTGTCCTCACAGCTCATTTGTTGCATCAGGTGTTGCTTTTGCTTGGTTGGAATGAAAACCTGCAGCCACACCGGCCCTTACTGGACCAGTCTGGACACCCCTGGTGTAGATGCATGTCTGGACAACACACTTCTGTACAAATAGTCGAGCAACTGCAAACAGAGGTTCATAAAGCAGCGCCAAGGTTCTATAACTCAGCGGTTCTGTAGGTACTGGCTGAGCCGCCCAGGGATGAGCACTGAGCCTGATGACTGGAAGCAGGACGACCCGCTCGGAGAAGACTGCGGACACATCGACACGTCAGAAAACCCTCTCAGGTCCTGGATGGACGGCTCCTGCATGGTTGCTTATCGATGGATTTGTGAAAAGAACATGTAAAATGTCCGAGAACATTTTTTATGTGCTGTAAATATATCAACAAATGAGTTCAAGCTGATAGGCACTCCACGGAATCATGGATGTCAGAGACGTGCTTGAATTTCACTTGTTGATGGTGTGAAATTTCATGTTGCCTTTCAGAAATAAAACGTTCGTAGTCCTGAGACACCTCCATTTCTTTGCTGCAGGAAAAAAGGAACCAGCCAAACAATTTGTTATTTAACTCTTTTATTTTCATTCACAGTTGATTTGAATGATTACTGGTTTATTAAACCTTTGGGATGCCAGGAAGATTTGTTTGTCAATCAAATGATCAATTGGGATTCATTGACAAGCTTGAAGCTTCGTTTACCTCGAAGCCTGAAATTGGCCAGAAAAAAAAAATTCCTGCCACAAAATATAACTTGTTCCAATGTCTAAACTGACTTTGTTGAGGGAGCAAGTTATACCTCATGGCCTTGGTGTGTATATTTTTTTTCTCTCTCTCTTCTCTTTGCCAAAAACAGCAAAAAGTCTTTTAATGGCAACTTTAGGGCTCCATAATTTACTGCTGTGTTACATCAACCGTTAAGCCGTAGGTTCTTGGAGCCGCGCGTTTTAGCAGTGTAACAGCAGCACCAACTTTGCTAGGTTAATTATAAATGCTTGTCTATGGTGCAGGTCATGTGATCAGACTATGGTGTAGGACCATGTAGAACCAAGACATGCCTATAAAACAAGAGGATATCCCCTGTGTTGTCCTTTAACACGAGGAGCCAAAAACTACTCCTGCTTGGGTTTGGTCCTCTTGCACAGTCGGAAGCATAGAAACCATATTGATCCCCAAACAGCAGCTGCCACAGTCAGCAACACTGCTAACAAAAAGCATACAACATCCACAGAATGGTAGGTGAACCACGACATCTTATAAGACTCCGTGCGTAGGTGTGGCGCTCCTTTGTGCCGTATAATAAACTCAATCCAGTACAGGGCAGTGTCCAGAGGATGCATCGGTTTATCTCGATGGAGAGCAGAGAGACGCCTCATGTTACTTCCGTAGGCCGGATTGTGAAGAACTTCTTGTATTGCTGCTAGAAAGTTGTGGCTGGTGAGTTGTGTCGCCTGTACCACTTTGGCGGCTCCCCGTACTTCCAGTCTAAGGACATTCTCAAACTGGTCAAACAGCAGAGGAATGCCTATGATTGGCACTCCGTGGTAAATGGACTCATAGATCCCGTTCGTACCCCCGTGAGCTACAAAGGCTTTAATCTTCGGGTGACCTAGGAGGTCGTTCTGTGGGATCCATTTCATAATTAGGGTGTTGTTGCCCAAATTTTTGGGGCGCTCTCCGACATGTCTCCATATGACCTTTTGAGGAATTTGCGCAAAAGCAGCAGCGATTTCTGACGTAATTTCCTCAGGAAGGCCTTTGACCAGAGTACCAAGCGACATGAGGATGAATCCTTCCTCCCCTGAACTTTGGATGAACTCCTCCAGCTCTGGGGATAAAGGCACCGGGGGCTTGCACTGGAATCCACCGATGTAGACCATGTTTGGCATGGTGGGCCTGGGGAACTCAAAGACAAAGTCCACCCTCATCAGCCAGATGTCTGCTCCTTGTAGGAGATGATAAAAGTTTACATCTGAACCAAAATATCGGTCTACCAGTCGATCATAATGAGGGCAAACAATAAATTTGTCAATGTAGATGTTCAGAAAGTAATGGAATGTGTTCTTGACCCTCTCCCCAAAGGTCATCTTATCTGACACGGTACATCCAGACGTTGGAACATAGGAAGTTGGCGATGGAGCAACCACAAAATGCCCCTCTCCACTGGTGAGCCATCTCACGTTGAACACAGTTGGCAGCTTCAGCTCATGGGCCACCAGGACCCCGACAGGCAATCCGGGGTCCAAAAGAACCATGTCGAACTGAGTGTCACGAATACTCTGCAGTAGAGTCTTGTTCTCAAATATTTCTACCCCCAGCAGGCTGGCCTGTTGGTGCAGTTTTGACAAAGCACCAAGCATGTCCCAGTAAAATTTCACAAAGCCGATTAGAGAGGAACCCTCTTTCTGGATTGCCAGCATTCGCACCAGGAAGTTCACAAAGAAGTCCTGCTGCTCTGTGCTGATAGGCTCCGGTAGGGTGACCGTGATGGAATGGTAATGTGCTGCGTGTTCCTTGATGTACCAGCTAGTGCTTGTGCGGACCACGGTGACCTTGTGACCCCTGTCATGGAGGCCCTGGATCAGAAGGTTCATGTTGACCCAGTGGCTGCCATCTACTGGGAACACCAGAATCTTTCCAGCCTGGACGCCGGGACTTGACGGGAGGGAAGCACTCAGCACCAGAAGCAGAAGAGGAACTCCTGGGATGCTCCCCATGGATGAACTCTGAGCAAAGGACCACAGATGTTAATTTCTCTAGTGAGCCACACTTACATAACACATTTTCTTAAATTGATCTACTATGGTAGAACTACATTTCATGCTTGACATTTACTACCTCAACTGCCAACCAGGTACAACAAGGCTAATTGTTATGCTGTTAGCAAGCTAATGTAGCTTGGAGCTATATTACTAGTTATGCTAGTAGCAAGCAAATTTTGCTTGGAGCTATATTACTTGTTATGCTAGTAGCAAGCTAATGTAGCTTGGAGCTATATTACTTGTTATGCTAGTAGCAAGCTAATGTTGCTTGGAGCTATATTACTTGTTATGCTAGTAGCAAGCTAATGTAGCTTGGAGCTGTATTACTTGTTATGCTCGGAGCAAGCTAATGTAGTTTGGAGCTATATTACTAGTTATGCTAGTAGCAAGCAAATTTTGCTTGGAGCTATATTACTTGTTATGCTAGTAGCAAGCTAATGTAGCTTGGAGCTATATTACTTGTTATGCTAGTAGCAAGCTAATGTAGCTTGGAGCTATATTACTTGTTATGCTAGTAGCAAGCTAATATAGCTTGAAGCAGGAAGTCTCATGCAAACATGAGCAGCAGCTATGGAGGTCAAGCAGCCTCAAGTTCTTATCCCATCGACTGACGCTGACTCAAGTGACGCCAATTGAAGGGGTGGATGATATCACTCACAGCTCCCTCTGGAGTCCAAATAGATTTAAACAACTTCTTTTTAGGTGTGCAGGAACCACAAGTGTGGGTTGACTTTAGTTATATCCGAATACATCTAAAAACACATTCCCTACATGACTTCAAATGCAAAGTCAGATCTGTGGTTTGGATTTAGAGGAAGCCAGGGGGGCTCCAGGGTCTCAACAAAAACAATGACGTTACCCCAAAGAGCCAAAGTTCAGCGGACTTTTACCGATGAACTTCTGGTGTAGCTATGCTCTCTAACCACATCCTCTACTTTGCACTCTGGGAGGATAAAAACACTTTCAGTTCATAACATAGAGACCAAAAGACTCAAGTGTCATTTCTGCTTGTTTATTTGTTGAGAGTCAAAAGAGGAACACCTTATCGCTGACCTGCAGACATCAACAAGAATGTTAGCAAGTTACTGAGTGCGGTAGTGAACCAGTCCCACCAAGCCTTTCTATTGACTGTAGCAAAGGTCTTACCTGAAATCCCTGCAGCAGTGGAGAAATGCACTTTGAGCTCTCTCTGCAAGCCCAGCTCTAGCATGGATAAGAATCCACTCCCAAACCGTTCACTGTGTTATATAAGGAAGTGTGTGTGTGTGTGTGTGTGTGTGTGTGTGTGGGGGGGGGGGGGGGGTGGCAAATGAATTTCTCATGTTTGTGTGTGTGGTTTGCAGGGGAGGAGAAACAAGCAGCTCTCCACCTATCCCTGCGCTGCATGCACAAGGAAAATGGGCACCAACGTGAACAAAAAGCCCCCAAAGAAGCTTTTTATTCTCAGAGTAAAAAGTTTCCAACAACTTGGACTGATTAACAAGTACCATGAGGGTCGTGCAGAACAACTGGGGTCAACAGAAACCAACTGTAACCTGACCCATGCTGTATGTTTAGGTTTTCCTTTGTTACAATGCTCTCGATTTTATATATGAACTCTGTTTGTACATGCTCACGTTTCTTCATGCTGGGTTTTATCCCACGTGTGTGATTTTCTCTTGCAGGAGGAAGAGTTTATCTTTTCCTGAGGAATATCCTGAGGTGCAACAATCAGGTCTCTTTTCTGTAGAGAAAAAAAAGAGAAAGAAAAATGCAACCGATGAAGAAAACACTTCTGCTTTCACTAAGTCATGTGATGCTGAATCAGGAAGAACTGTGAACCTTGTCCGAGGTTAACAGACGGGTGGTCCGTCCAGCAAACATCGCACTGCTGGAGTTCACCTCGCACTTGTTCTCACTAAAGATGTCACATTTCTGTACTGTGGTGCTCTGGGCTGCAGGGTGGTGCTGCCTTTGTGCTGCTGATGTGGGGGACTTCACCTCATGCCTGCACTTCTTCTACAGGTCTTGGCCTCCTAAAGGTCTTGCTGGGACTCCTATTTGCCAGCGTTACAAAAACCAGTATCGATTCGCCTCGTTGTACAGTCGACCTAGCCGCTCACCGTGGTTCTCGGCGTATTTGTTCACTTTGCCGACAGGAAAGAGACCCACAGCATCCTGGAAGTTTGAGCCTCAGGTGAGAATCTTTCGTTATGAGGTGGCATTGTGTCACAAGAGTTGTGCTCAGGTCCAATTTATCTAAGCTGTGCAGTTCATTTAAACTGAAATAGCACATTCGGTGTCACTGGAGGTTAAATGCTTGAAACTGATGCTCTAGCCTGAGAGCAATCATTTCACACAGCGACAACCAAATGAGATGTTTTCTGACAGAGAAAATGAGGAAGTGGGAACCACTCACAGAGAACTAAATTGTGTGTTCAGATTGTCTCTAATCTCCACTGTTCGCAGTTTAATTTGCCCTTTAATGGAAGATGGAAAACGGCAATCAAATGCATGAATTCATATTTTATTTATCGTCTACTCAATACGGGCCACTGACAAATGGGGGAAAAAAATCCTTGAAAGTGGGATTGTGTCGTAAATGCACAAAGAAAATGAATCTTTCTTAGTTCCTCACCTCACAGGTAGCATGAGAACAGATCCACGTTATTTCTTGAGGAGCATTTTGAGAAAGTGTCATAGTTTGAAAATATATCTGACATGAAGAAAGTTATCAAATTCATTCAGAATGTATGTTATCAAAAATAATAAATATGAAGGTTTCTATTCAGATTATTTAGCAAGTCAGGTCAACTCTGAAGCACAGGACGAAGCGGCCATCAGTACAGCACGTTTTTGGCAGGTTGTTTTGAGGTTTTGCATGACTTAATTCTGTCATGGTCCTTGTCTTGATTTCCTGTTTTATTTTGTAGTTAGTGTCCCATCTTCCTGCTCCCTGCTGTGATTACCTCATGATGGCACCACCTGTCTCATTTCCTCACGTTTTTAACCTCAGTGTTTCCCGCTGTCTCTTGTCGGTTCATTGTCATCGTCTCTGTCATTCTCCGTGTCGTGTTCCCTGCTCTGCCCTGTGGTTTCCTGTAAGTCCTTGGTTGTCAGTCTTTCATCGAGCTTCTTTTCATCGGCACTCTGATTCCGAGCACGTCCAGGACTGAGGCCTGTTGACCCTTTCAGTTACTAGTTTCTGTTTTTCCTTCCTTTGGACTTTGGACCTTTTTTTGTAGCTTCCAGGGTGAACTATTCCTCAGATTTATCTTACAGTAAGTAAATCATGGTGATCTAGAAGTAGAGCTGCAGCCTCACAGAGCTGCTAAACTGTTTCCACATCGTCATCCAGTGTCAAATCGGCACCTCTGACCTACTGAATGTACAGCAAGACATGTCATCAGCTCTGTTTCCTGTCCCCCTCCACCAGCTGGCCTACCCCAGAGCTGATGGCAACATGATCCGCTTCCCTCCAGGCCCTCCAGACCAGAACGTGGTGGAGAGTCAAGCAGTGGAGCTGGACTACATCAACTCCACTTACTCGCGAGGCCACCTGAACCCCAGTCTTCACCACGAGATCCACGAAGACCGCTCTGCCACCTTTACCCTCACTAATGTGGTTCCCCAGAAGGCCGGTTCTAATGACGGACCTTGGGAGTTCCTGGAGCAGACGGTCAACAAAACCTTAGCGGCCTACTGTCTTGGAGAGGCTTATATCGTAACTGGCATCATTCCTTACCAGACAGGCGAGCACTGGCTGAGGAATCGCGTGGCCGTTCCTGAGTACATGTGGTCCGCTTACTGCTGTCCAAACTACAACCAGAGCCTTCCAGACGAGCTGAAGGACTCTTTCCCAACGTACGCTGCCATCGGCCGCAATGACCGCAACAGCACTGAGGAGATCGTCCCTGTTGACATGACAGCGCCAAAGCAGTTCAGGGGATACGACGTGAGGCGAATGTCTCTGGCAACTCTTGAGATGTACCTGAAGAGCCGCTACAGCTCTGTAATCAGCGTTTTCTATGAGCAGTGTTCTGGATCGGACTGATCGGGACCAGATGGACCCGCTCTGACTAAGATGTCTACACAGCTAGAAATTTTTCATTCCAAGGACAATCTGGAACCTCTGGAGTGAAGGATGTCGTCTTGTAATGCCCTCAAAATGTCACAATGTGGAGTTCTTACAAGGTTAAGGGCAGCTTATTTCGTCAATCTCTAGGGAACATTTTAAGGGGACTTATAGCACGTACCCTTAAGCTCGTTCATGGAAGCTTGCAGTTATGTGACTGCATAGAAGATTAGAAATAATAACGTTGCTATTTGTTGGTCCTCTGGAGGTTCCTGTACAGTCCCTTCAGGTTCTGCAAATCTTCTAGTAACATAATGAAAGTACTTGAGGGAAAATCCATTATGTATCCCCCTAAACTCCTGAATGTTCCTTAAACGTCTGCCCAACAACGTCCTCAAGAGCTCCACATTGAAACTTCCTGGAAATCTTCTGGGAATGTATAGAGACCTAGAGAGACTATCCCATTTCTCATGACCCCTGAAATAATCCCAGAACCCGCTGTATGTTCTCTGAACGTCTGTAAAAAATGTACTCCTTAAGGAATAATGGGAACACAAGTCCTGTGCACTGGTGGGGATGGTCTCAGAACATTCTGGGAACATATCGTTTCTTACTGGGGAACTGTTTCCTGTTGAAAAAGTATCAAAAGGAAATTTTTGATGTGACCTACAGAAACCTTACATTCAAGTAGACATCATTGTGAAGTTGCAACATGGCCATAAAATAACCAAAATGGAACGTTCTCTTGTGCAGTCATGTAGGGAACACTGCAGGGAATGTTGTCACCGAAAGAATATGTCTGAAGCATATGTTCTGTAAAGGCTCCGGACGTTTGTCACCTTCAGAGAACATCAAGAACGTCCCCTCTTACCAGGGCAGTGGTCCACGGTCCGTACAAACGTGTTCAACTGTTAGATGACAAAATATTATGATTCAAAGTATTCATGCAACATGCTAAGAGTGTAAAGATGAGTCGATCCTCCTGGGTTAACAGTGGTTTCTTAGCTACGTCGTAGCAGCAACACTAATGAAAATGAGACGACTCCAGCAGATAAAACTCACCATTTTTCAGGTTCTTGTTTTTAATCTGTGCAAAACTGACCTGGTGTTTACAATGCAATGACTTTTCATCCTGTTGCTAATATTTATGCTAAGCTAAGCTAACCATGGGCTTGCAGGGCAGAGTACATAAGTTACTGTAAGTTCCTTTTTTTTGTCTCTCGAAGAGTCAAACTGTTCCATTTGTTTTCTTTCAAGGACAGAAGTTTTTCCTCCAGTTGACGACAGATTTGTTTTCTTTCAAGGACAGAAGTTTTTCCTCCAGTTGACGACAGACAACTCAAAATCCCAGAAAAGTGATCAATGTTTGTGGTTTAAGATCTGAAATGATCATTTACAAATATGTGCTGATGTAATGGTTCTCATGTGTTTGACAAAGTGAATTCTCTGCAGGATATCAGAAGTTTGGGTATTGAATACAAGTACCACTAGGTGGCAGCCTTGTGTGAAACACGTGTGAGTGAGGTGTCCTTGAAGAGACCGGAAGGGTTCTGTTGTCATCTGCCTCCCAGGTACGTCTCATCAGTTCCTTGTTGCCCTCAGCTGGTGATTCACTAAATGATCCTTCATCAAATTAATTTATTCAGTTATGCAGAAAACATTCTTCAGTTTAGTACCTATACAAAGTTGCAGGACCTTTAGTTTTTCTTCCATAAATTACTGAAGAATGGACAAAAATTACAAACAAGCATTCACCCAAAAAATATAGAAGTTGGAAATTTGCAAAAAGTAAAACCTTGCAACAAATTTCTTTATGCATTAATTGATATTTTTGATGTTCAGATCAATGATACTGGAGCTTGTGATCAGATGCTATTGAAAAACACTTGGTATTCAGAAAAACTTTTGGCGAGAATTCATTTGTGGGTAAAAGTCGATTCCTTACAAAATTTACAAAAGTCAGAACACGCAGAACCCAAGACAACCATGTATTTGCAGGTCCAGTGAGAACTACCTCCTCAAATATGAAGTTGTTCCACGAGTTGGACCAGACAGTCCTGAAACTTTTTCAAGATGTTTTTTTCTTTGCAATGAAGAGACAGATTTCAGGCTTGGATTTATTTGGTGAACAAATGAAACAACGCACAGGTGCGTCTATCAGGTTTCTGGAACATTAACAGCTCAGCTGGACAACTGGTGCGGCATCGCAGAGAAGACTTTGTCCCACACCTCCACTTTCATCATGGCCCTGCCCATCGGGGACATGGTAGCCTTGATGTCCAGGTTCTTGCCCTCAAATGTGAGACAGTTGCCGGTGGACTTGGCCCGGATGAAGCCCTCCTGATCCTTATTGTAGTACATCTCTTTGTAGAGACTCGAATCGGTTTCTTTGTCCTGACCGTAGATGCCCAAGGCCATCCAGTTCTCGTACATGTTATAGTCGTAGGGCACAGAGAACATTAAGACTAGTTTCTCACGGGCACTGTTGCTATGCCTTTCAAAAAGGTCGTAGGACAGGACGCCCACAGCGCCGGAGGTTTTGCCGCTGGATTTGGTGAAGTTGCATACCTCGGTTTTCATAGGGCGCACGGTGGGTTGGGGTGGGCTGTGGCAGTTGCCACTGTCCAGGAAGACCCTTTTTCACACAGACAGAAAACAAAGAGGATTTAAAAGTTAAACTCAATGCTGTTTTGCAGGTAACAGCTTACAGCCCCCTGACGTCTGGTGCGCTTACTTGGGGTCGAGGAGGCAGTAGCTGCTGGTGACGTTGCTGATCTCAATGGTGACATTTCTCCTGCTCTTCAGGTTAGCAGCCAAAGCCTCTGCTGATTCGCTCATGATGCCGCAGATAAAGGCTGCGACAGAACATGCGAGCGTCAACCGCAGGTCTGTTCAAGGCTTCCTTCTTACGAACTGAAGGATATTCAATCCAGCAATACAAAGGAATGAAGCGGCTTACCTGTCCGGACCACAGGTGAGTTGCTCGCTCAGGCAAAGCCAGATTCAAATAGCTTTTCTATTCCTTGGATGAGTCTATTTGGGGAATGTTTGCCGTCTGAATTCCTCCCAAAACTGTCTCCACCCACCCCACACACCTTGACACCGTTTTTCTCTCAGGTGTTGGACTCGTGTGTTTCCAGAGGCATGAAGAAGACAGGGTGTAGCCCACGAAAAACAACAAATCCCTTGTTTTGTTTTCAGACGGCAGTTCGTTTCGTCAAGCAACAAACTGGTTGAGCTTTCTGTGACTGGGTCTCACACCTCGCTGTCTACTTACTCAACGCACCGCCTTTGTCTTGTGACAGCTGCTGGTTTTTTGTTTTTTTTTTGGTGGTGGGGTGGGGTGGGGGGGGGGGGCTGGAGAGCAGGAAATACCCATTCAAAGGATTCTGTAGATTCCAACAAACGCAGAACCAGAGAGCTACCGAGAGCACATTCCTCTGCCTGGGCTAAGTCAGCCAGTACGAAAAAAATGCTATTTTATTTAATTTTTTTAAATTGACCCTCAACAAAATTGAATGTATTCATCCTTGGCCGTTGCTACACCCCTCCACCAAGTTGAGCAAAAATCATGTTTTTTTATGACCCCCGAGGCACAGACTGCTTGAAGACGTAACACTGATCATTTCAAGGTGCTGCAAAAAGATGGCAAAGACAGGAAATGCTTTTTGTTGTTGCTTTTATTCATTCAGTGTATTAATACATGACATGTACACGCTGTGTCACCTCACTGCGATGGCAGCAGGCTCCATCAGCCCATCCTGTCGTACACCTCCAGTTTAACAATAGCCTTGCCCTCATCCGACATGCAGCCCCTCACCTCCACCATCCTCCCCTTGTACAGCAGCCCCGAGCCGTCAGCCTCGTGGCGCGCAAAGTTGGTAAAATCCTTCTCGTGGTACATTAATTTATACAGCTTTTCATCACAGACCCTCGTGTGCTCAAAGATGCCCACGCCCAGCCAGTTCTTGTAGAAGTTATAGTCAAAGGGCACAGAGAACATGATGGCGATGATCTCGTTGCAGTGGCGCCGGGACATGTTGAACAGCTCGTAGGTCAAGACGCCCACGGCGCCGGATGCTGTGTTGTCATCTTTGGTGAAAGAACACACCTCGGTCTTGTTGACACGTACGGTCGGCTGTGGCGGGCTGAAGGTAAAGCCGCTTTCCATGTAAACCCTGAAGGGAAGGAGAAGAAGGAGGAATGTTAATGCATCCAAGCACGTCAGGCTCCTCGATCTGTCAGAGAAGACGTCCATACTTTGGGTTGTGGAGACAGAAGGCACTGCTGACATTGGTGATCTCGATGGTGCAGTTGCGGTTGGTGGTGAGGGTGACGGAGTGAGCTTCTGCTGTCCCGTGCATGGTGGTCGCTGCTGGCAATGACCCAGGAAAGAGCAGGAAGCCAGGTTGAAACAGTTGTCTTACAGAAGTGAGGACGAAAAGAGACAACGACAAGCAACAGTGCATCCAACACTGAATCCTGCAGCCAGACGTTTGTCAAAATCATTCAAGCCTGGAATGGATAAGACACACAAATCTGGAATGAATGCACTCACTTGGTTGTATGTCACACACACAGGATGGCGGCGAGTCCTCTGAGAACAGGTTGATGCTTAGTTGGGAGACGAGTGTGAGGTCACGCCCTCCCACACGGTCACACCTCAGTCAGGATGTTAGCGAGGGTGTGACGGCTACCATCTGAGGACGCCGTCCCCAGACGGGCGTGTTCTGTTTCAGGGAACTGTTCAACTGTCTGATAAGAACATCTTTGACACTTAGGAACAACAAAAAGCTCTCAATTTATTCTCTGTATGCTGCTCCTTTTATTTTGTGCACGTGTTTTTTCTTTATTACTGAATATTAGTGGTTTAATTTTTTTTGTTTTAGTGGTTCCTAATCAGTTCTATTTTTGATACATTTTGTAGATTGTCCTTACACCAAAGCTGAATGACATAGCTGAGAGATTTGATACGCAAATTAATAAAGATTTTAGTAATTATTATTATGAACAATGAGCAACTATTCAACTGCCCTGCTGTGCCACTCATAACATGGATACATTTATGTTTTTATAATTTTTAATGACAGTTATACTTAGTTACACCACAAAATATTTTTTTTAAGAAAATAAAAGCTAGACGACACAAAGCAAATAAACTATAAAGCCAAAATCTATAAGACACATGATGACCACTTGAGCTGAGTTATAAGAGTGCACCAGTTAGCCCGTTAGCTAGCATGCAAACTAGCTCAGAGAGCTAACGTTACGGTTAGCCGACCACCTGCCGCTAAGAACATCGGCTAGCATTCTTTGAGTCACACCAGAACTAAACTCTGAATCACAGTAACAATAAAGTAGAGCCAACATTCTATGTTAGAACATTGTCTTCACTGATATTCCACATTCTCTGATTTTCATCTGCGCCAACACAACTGTCAATTCTGCTTTTTTCTTCTGCCTAGTGGAGAAGAGTAGAACTTGGCACCAATGCACCTCTGACTGCTTAGTGAGTAGAACAGAAGTTCTTCTCTTGGGGGTTCTTAGATGAGGTGTAGGGGTCCTTGTGACAGGGTTGAGAAATGTCTCTGCTTGAGTGTTCAGTACTGATGACTCTTTAGTGTGTGGGTGGAAAACTACTCCCAGGAGTCCACAAACACAATCAGAAGCAAACATCAACGCAACTGTTTTGCTGCATGAAATACTTGAATAACAGGTGAGATTTCAGGTGAGTGGCAGCCACGCCCCTCTGGAGCCCAAACTTCCCTGACTGGTTCGTATGAAAGAGCATTTTGTGAGAGTCTCCAGTAAATCATAATTTAATCTTTATATACACAGTCAGTTGCTCTGCTGACGCTTTACCAAGTCACGTGAAGATGAGTTGAGTTGGGTTGGAACAAACTGGTCTTTATGGTCGTTTTGGTGGACCAGTGTGAAACCCACAAACGTGGACGGCAATTCACAGCACAAAGAGCATCCAGTAGAACAAAATACAAATCCACAAATAATCAAGACTCTATTTGACTGCTTTATCTGTTTTATTAGGCATTTAAAGTCTTCCGTATCACAAACAGCTCAGTCGCACAATTTCATTCAGACATCGTTCCAGCTTGATGGTGAAGCGTGAGCGGCATTTGCCTGCTCGTGTGTAAATCCTGCCAAAACCAGACGCTGGTGTTTCAGATGTACCAGCTCGACGCAGGTCCAGGCAAGTCCGACATAACAGAAACATAATCGCGATCATCTGAAGATGATTAGAACAAACATCCATCAGCAGCTTGTCGAGTGACGCCATCACTCATGAAGTCGTTTTTGTCCCACATGGAGGACGCAGCAGGATTATACTTCATAATCATTATAGTCGCAATGGAAGGAGGAAGGCCACACATCCTCATTCCTGCAAGCCGTAACTGAGTCCGAACACAAAGATAATTCTTCAAATGTTCCTGCTCTTAGATGATAGCACCACCTGGTGGTGAAGTCAAGGAAATACTATATACGTGTGTGTGTGAGAGAAGTGGTTACATGGTTGCAGAGATAATTACACGAATGGGTAGCCTGGTGAAGTACTACTACCTTTCAAGTACGCACTAATATGAGTTTTAAGCTCACAAAGATGTTTTTTTCCCCCTCCTGCATGGCATCACAGCTGCCACAGCTCCAGATTTGGTCTGACACCAGCCTAATTTTTCATCCAGGTGAAGAAGATGATGCAATTTCCACTTTCACCACTAGAGGTCACTGGATCCCACACACTGTCTTTAAACAGAGCAGCAGCGCATACTGTATGTACAAAGCAAAGTACAAACAAGTATTTTCAGGCCTGTGAACAAAGCAACAACTCTTTACAGGCTACAGTGAGCAAATGTTAGCTTCCCTTTAGGAATGTTTAGCAGCCGGTTTCCCCGGTGCAGGTTCTCCAGCAGCAGAGGCAGGAACCCTGCTGTTCTTTCAGCAGGAGAGAAAACCAGGGCTCCTCCAGCAGGGACGATCGCTGCCTTCCCTTGAAGGCAAATAGCAAAATGAGAACGTGCAATAATGTAAAAAGATGAGTCTCAATGTGAAAACAGACAAAACGGCACAAACCATCATGGCTCTGGTCTCTCCTGAGCGAAGAGGGTCCCGGCAGCGATGGACTGCAGCCCCGTCTTCTCTTCTATCCACTGGTTGTAATTGGTCACTTTGGTGTAAACGCCAGGTCGGCGCTCCCTCGCACAGCCGTCACCCCAACTCACCACCCCGAAGAGGAAGAGCCTGTTGTTGGCCTCGCACACCAGCGGCCCCCCCGAGTCTCCCTGGGAGGAGGAGAGTGGCGGCACTGAGGTTCATCAGCAAACTCCGGAGACGGAAGATCGAGTCCGGACTTGTAAAAATACCTGACAAGCATCCTGACTCCAGTCGGGACGACCGGCACAGAACATGTTGTCACTGATCATCTTTCCGTAGTAATCCTCTCTCCGACACACAGCGTCAGCGATCAGATTCACCTGAGCCTCGCGGAGATACTGGGAGTTCAACCACGAACCTGAGAACCAGACAGAACGAGAACAGAGCTGACAGACGCATCGCTCCAAAAACGTCTGAGGGTTTCAACACAAATTAGGAAACTGCAGTAGACACGAAAATAGAAGGACGGTGGATTTGAACGACCCGTGGAAGCCCGGAGAGACGCGGGACGGACGCGTGGTGCAGCGAGTAGCCAGCAGAGGGCAGCGGAGAGCCTCGCTGCTGCTGATCTGCTGCCAATTAAGAGATTTAATTAAGAGTTAAGAGATTTTTGACCTTTAAGAAATGTGGATTCATTCATTCAAACATGTTCCAAAGTCTATTTGAAAAATAGATGTTTAAAAGGCCCGGTGCTGCCAAAACTGACGTGTGCAGTTAATTCAGATCATTTAACTGCAGAAATGAATACAGATTTAAAATCAACATGCAGTGCAAAGTTATTAGTTTTATTTTGGTGATGCAGCTGTTAAGGTTTTGTGTTTGAGAGGAAACAAGAAGGTGAGTATGATGTGAGTATGGAGTGTATACAAGTATGACGGAAGTATGAAGTGTGTACAAGTATGACGGAAGTATGAAGTGTGTACAAGTATGACGGAAGTATGAAGTGTATACAAGTATGACGGAAGTATGGAGTGTATACAAGTATGACGGAAGTATGAAGTGTGTACAAGTATGACGGAAGTATGAAGTGTGTACAAGTATGACGGAAGTATGAAGTGTGTACAAGTATGACGGAAGTATGAAGTGTATACAAGTATGACGGAAGTATGAAGTGTATACAACTATGACGGAAGTATGAAGTGTGTACAAGTATGACGGAAGTATGAAGTGTATACAAGTATGACGGAAGTATGAAGTGTATACAACTATGACGGAAGTATGAAGTGTGTACAAGTATGACGAACTATGAAGTGTGTACAAGTATGACGGAAGTATGAAGTGTGTACAAGTATGATGGAAGTATGAAGTGTGTACAAGTATGATGGAAGTATGAAGTGTATACAAGTATGACGGAAGTATGGAGTGTATACAAGTATGACGGAAGTATGAAGTGTGTACAAGTATGACGGAAGTATGAAGTGTGTACAAGTATGATGGAAGTATGAAGTGTATACAAGTATGACGGAAGTATGGAGTGTATACAAGTATGACGGAAGTATGAAGTGTGTACAAGTATGACGGAAGTATGAAGTGTGTACAAGTATGATGGAAGTATGAAGTGTGTACAAGTATGACGGAAGTATGAAGTGTGTACAAGTATGACGGAAGTATGAAGTGTATACAAGTATGACGGAAGTATGAAGTGTATACAACTATGACGGAAGTATGAAGTGTGTACAAGTATGACGGAAGTATGAAGTGTATACAAGTATGACGGAAGTATGAAGTGTATACAACTATGACGGAAGTATGAAGTGTGTACAAGTATGACGAACTATGAAGTGTGTACAAGTATGACGGAAGTATGAAGTGTGTACAAGTATGACGGAAGTATTAAGTGTATACAAGTTCAAAGTATAAAGTTTCTACATGTATGAAGTATAAAGTGTCTACATGTATGAAGTATAAAGTTTCTACATGTATGAAGTATTAAGTGTCTACATGTATGAAGCTGGAGAGCTGAGGATGACATCATGACATTCATGGTACAACATGTTTCTCAGTTGTTACGCAACAGTTGAGGTGCAAAACTAATTATTCTGTTGTGGTAATTGTGTGTGTGCATGTGTGTGCGCGTGTGTGTGTGCGTGTGTGTGTGTGTGTGTGTGTGAGAGAGAAAAGGAGGAAGTGTTTGTTTTCATTGCTCTTCATTACATAACAGCTTCACTCCATCATTACTTCACGAGGCTCTGCAGGGCGGCGGCGTCCTGATTTTTATTCCTTTGATGTGACGTAACCACATTTAAATCCCAGCAGCTAAATATTAGATACCTATTGATTGACTGATTGATTGATTGATTGATTGATTGATTGGGGAAGTGATGCCTCTAAAATGAAAGTGGCCATGGTTACCAGGGAAACCTGGTGGGAATTTCTTCAGATTTGGCACAAAACTCCACTGGGACTCGTGGATGAACTTTGACGGTTTCGGTGGTCAAAGGTCGAGGTCGCTCTTAATTCCTGCCTCCCTTTTTCCTTCCCTTCCATCAGTTTCTCCGTGAACGTAACCACCCTCAGAATCTGAGTACTCATACTAGGCTTTGACACTTTTGCTGCAGTTGTGAGTTTGTGGTTGAATGTCTCCAGCCATTGCCCTCTGTCCTCACCTTGTCTCTCTTTCCCGTATCCAGCGATGTCACAGGTGACGCCTGGCTGGAGGGTCTGCTGTGGCGGTGGGAGGCAGACCGTCTTCACCCAGTCGCTCTCCTGGGCACACCGGCCATCCTTGGCCTTCAGCTTCATCAGAGCTGCCAGACAACAACCAGTCACAAACAGCGGCTCCTCAGGACTCTTTTCCACCGCTACATGCACAGCATATTTAGCTTAATTGCGCCCGATAGCTACCAGCTACCAGCTACTAGCTACCAGCTACGCGCGAGTTAGCTTGTTTTAGCTCAAATCAAACAGTGTACTGATCCGGACAAAGGCGTGGATTCAACTCAACGACCTGGAGCGTTTGTGATCTGGCGTTTCTGAACAGTTGTGTTGTTGTTGTTTGCCGTCAGTCACCGTTAGCTTCAAGCTAAACCCGCATTCTGGAAAGGAGTGAACATAAGGAAGGTTCCTCCACCTGTACGTACCGATGTCATTGTTGTAGTTCCCCTCGGTGTTGGTGTACTCGTGGTGGATGATGATCTCCTCCACCCTAAAGGTTTGCTCCGCCGTGGGGTCGGTCTCATTCAGAGAGTTCTTGCCCAGTGCCACTGAGAGGCGGCGGGTTTTCGTGGAGGAACTGGAAGACATGTGAGGAACATTCTGATCAGGGTGTTGCTCTTTCACCATCTGCTGGTTCCGGTAAGTAAGTGATCTCATGTTCTACCCGTCCGGGAAGCAGTGGGCAGCTGTGAGGACCCAGCAGCTGGAGATTAAACTCCCCCCACAGCGGAACACCATCTCCTTTGATTTGCTGCGCCTAAATATGGCTGCAACCCACGGATGGGATTCCACGGTGGCCACTTCCCCGCCCACGATCTTCAACATCTTTCTCCTGGTTTGGAGGCCACATGTAGACTCAAGAGCTGGGGGGGGGGGGGGGGGGGCATGTTACAACAGACCAGGTAAGACATTTGATGGGGGGGGGGGGCATGTTACAACAGACCAGGAAAGACATTTGATGAGGTGAGGAAGAGGCGTGCTTACCTGGCTCGCTGGGCTCAGGTGAAGGCAGGGCTGGAACTACAAGAACACAACTTTATTTACACTGATGAAAAGAGGGAACGTTCCTGAGGATTCAGAGGCTGGACTCACGGGGTTGATGGCCACAGCGGGGAATGTCACAGTACTCCCAGACCAGCTGCTGGTCCTTCCAAACGTAACACCACGGTCGGCGTTTGTACAGCAGGTTTCTGTAGAGGACAAACATTTAATCCTTCAAACTGTATTTTGTAGGCAGACACTAAGCTAAGCTCAGCTACAAAGGAAATATTTGGGACAGTTTTGATGTTGTTAGCCGTCAGTCTCCATGAGCTTCACGCTAAATGTACTGGCTGGTTCTTCCTGGTCACAAAGAAGTGAAGCAGGAGGGAAAAAGTGAGCCCTAAGGACAAGTATTTGTGATACTTTTGAAGTATAACTTTAAGTTGCATACAGTTTTCTTTGGCAGCAAAAGAGTTCTCATTCCTGCTTCACGCTTTAACATGCGGTCTTCACGCGTCAGCAGGTGTCTCATTGACTCGTTTAACAAACAAAAGAGCAGAATTTCCAGGCTGAATGAATACTTATTGCTACTGAATGCTCAGACGATCGACCTGCAGTAGTTGTGTTTCCCAGCGTTGATGTCTGAAGCCAAGTACCGCATCCTGGACTCAAAATCCCACTCCTCACAAGTCCGGCCGCTCTCTGACCTGGACTCAGAGCCTCTGTAGTACAACCCAACGCCCTCGTAGCAGTGCAGGCTGGTCCCTGAACCAAGAGTAGTGATTAACGAGTGTGTAAGAGTTGAATGTGAACGGCTTTGCAGTTTCACGTCTCACCTTTTTCACAGCGTTTGCCCTCAAAACCATCAGGGCACAAACAAAACATGTGTTGACCGGTGGTCAGGGACGGGACCGAGGTGCCGCCGTTCAGGCAGATTCCACCTAACAAACCCAACAATTCGCTCAGTAACCCAGCTCATCTCCAGTGACGAAGCCGTCAGAAGAACAGTTTGCTGCCTAAGAGCATGTGTGGAGATCAGGATAAAAACGCTGTGGAAGTTAGAGTTCCTCACCTGAGTTGGAGAAGGACAACGAGGAGGAAACCGAAAGTCTCAGCCTGCCTCTTTCCCTGGATGAGCCCCTCAGTCTCACTGCTCTGCTGGCGGTTGTCAGGATGACCAGCACGCAGGTGAAAACGCAGAAGGTCCTCATGGCTAAACCCTTGTCCAGCGCCCTGGTGGAGCCAAATAGCATGAACGAGCTCACAGAGAAGAGTAGCTGGAGTCCTCGTAGGGTTTCTGTTAAATCCTGTAGAGGCGGCGTGTGTGTGTGTGTGTGTGTGTGTGTGTGTGTATGTGTGTGTGTCATGGGGTGGGGTGGGGGGGGCGTTGTTTGCAGGGCGAACACATGAGTCAGAACTTGAATTCCCAGGAATAAGATGGAAAACTTTGGTATGTTGGTATTTGAACCTGCAGCTGGTGGATGTCAAACTCCGGAATCAAAGGCATTGGGATCAACGATTAAATAGATCCCTCCAAACGTGTCTGAACAGCAGGATCCTGCAGGATGTTGCTGAGATGCATCCAGCAGGATTGGCAACCGGCTGCAGGGGATTTTTGGTGAGTTTTATCTCAACACAAGCAGCCCTTCGTTCAACCATCAACAGCACAAGACTCAACACGTACAGATTTTTTAGCAGCCGTCATTATTCCAGAATCCGACAGAGAAAGAGAGCGACTCCTTCCCAGCGAGGATGAGTTGCTTCACTTGAGTGTGCTAGCATGCGGCGCTCGACCCAGACGGGTTCGACGTGTTTATGGGTCACTCATCGTTCCGCTGGATTAACGAGATGCAGATTAAACTGGATGATGACTGTGGCAGTTTGTGTGTTTTTGGACAGATTAGCCGTTGTGAGCCGTCCTTCTCCGTTAGCTTCAAGCTAAATATACGTGGCTGGCTCTTCCTGCATTGTGGAGTCACTAAGAAGGGATGAAAAGAGCAAAAAAATTTGTTTTTATGAACTGAAAACACCTTTTAGTGAGTACTTAAAAGAATAAATACACTTTATGGGTGAAGCGTGGGGAGCTATTAAATTGTACTTCTGTGGACAAATAAGTGAAGTGAGCAGGTGGGAGCAGGTTTGATCAGGTGGGAGCAGGTTTGATCAGGTGGGATAGGTGTGATCAGGTTGGAGCAGGTGGGATAGGTGTGATCAGGTTGGAGCAGGTGGGAGCAGGTGTGGTCAGGTGGGAGCAGGTTTGATCAGGTGTGATCAGGTTTGATCAGGTGGGAGCAGGTGTGATCAGGTGGGAGCAGTTGTGGTCAGGTTGGAGCAGGTGTGATCAGGTGGGAGCAGGTGTGATCAGGTGGGAGCAGTTGTGGTCAGGTTGGAGCAGGTGTGGTCAGGTGGGAGCAGGTTTGATCAGGTGTGATCAGGTTGGAGCAGGTGTGATCAGGTGGGAGCAGGTGTGATCAGGTGGGAGCAGGTTTGATCAGGTGGGAGCAGGTGTGATCAGGTGGGATAGGTGTGATCAGTTTGGAGCAGGTGGGAGCAGGTTTGATCAGGTGGGAGCAGGTGTGATCAGGTGGGAGCAGGTTGGAGCAGGTTTGATCAGGTGGGAGCAAATGGGAGCAGGTGGGAGCAGGTATGATCAGGTGGGAGCAGGTGAGAGGGTGTGTCTGGGGTCATGAACACCCACCTGGTTCGTGTGGGGGTTGTGGCTCAAAGACTAACCATCGTCGTCTTTTGTTTCCGTGACACATTTGTGTTCTGCCTCGTGTTTCTGGTGTGTAATCACATGGATCCTGTTCTCATTGCTGTATCACAGCAGATCGTCAGTCATTCGGCCACTGCATGGTGAATCAGCCCAGGTTTACTCCTCTACCCAGCCACGCCCTGAGGAACACCCAGACTGGCTGGGAACTGGTCAGCGGTGTGACCAGTTGTAACTCTGGTGCAATTTTGAGGGGTTCCTGTGCCAGAACTGCATTTCTACAACCTTTGTAGTTAATTAGTAAGAATAAGATGGTTTTGTGACCTTGATGTGATGTCACTGATACTAATGATTCCAAATGATCTCAATCAGACTTTTAATTAATGACAACGAGTGTTGCTGGTTCCTGTTTACATTTCTATAAAATATTGTTTTCCTGCGTTGTCTGAACTCCTCCTCTGTATGGTGGCCCCTGAGGGTCACAGAGTCTCAATGGACTTGAGGAAGTGATATTAAATATTTTGTGTATTTTGTTTACCTGATTTGTGATTTATTTATTTTTGGATGAAAGCGGGAAATTAAAAGGATGCGTTCAGTGTCGATGGTGAGGAGGATGATGAGGATGAAGACCAGCTTTCAACCCTTCATCCCCATCATGAAAGCGTGAGTCCGTCACGGCAGCAGCGGCCGGAACCACAGGAAACAAACATGAGATCCCGGAGGTCAATTAGTCAAGATCCTGCTCGGATGTGATGCATTTGAGGATCGTTGGAAACTTAGAGTTTTTCTCAAGTAGGCCGTTAACGAGTCAAGAATCAGGACCAGACGCCGTCGAGTCCCTGAACTCGGATTCTTCCGTTTCATGATCTCATTAAATGCTTACTTTGCTTTTTTCCTCCTCTTCATGTTTGTGAACTCAACCCTTGGGATCGCCTGTTCTCCTGTCCATCCTTGAGGGAATTATTATTGTTGGTATTATTCATTCATTCACAGTTTTTAATTTACTGCACGATGGAAGAAAGGAAACGGCAGCAGTAAAAATGATAAGTTACTTGATTTGTTTTATTGCTCTCAGAAACAAAAAATAAAAATTATTTAATTAAAAATTGAAAACCACATAATTATTATTATTACTACTGTATTACTGTTCGTAGTAGTAATAGTAGCATTGGCGTATTAGTAGTCGGCATGTAAAGGTGTACTTTTCAGCTGTAATTCTCACGTTCACTAGAAAAACTTAATAAATTGATTATTGTGACTTTTCTTTCTTGTTAAACTTTGACTTCATTCACAAAAACATAAAAGTCTGTTTATTTATACTTAATAAACAAAAAATACAAAAAAACAAAACAGAACAGAAGAAAAAGCAGCAGCTGTTCTTTTTTTGGCCAAACTCTGGTGGTGGTAGTGAAGATTCCGAGCAGACCATGAACGCCGCGGGCCGAGCGGCTGTCAGGTGGATGAAGGCGATTATCCTCCTCCTCAGTGGGAACGCGGATCCACGCAGGCTGGACAAGCTCCTGGACACAAGATGGGAAACACGGACACCAAACTCCACTTCAGGAAGGCGGTGATCCAGCTCACAACCAAGACGCAGGTCTGCTTTTCACAATAAAAGACTCTAAATGACTGAGACGCAGGTCTGCGGCGCGTTTGCGGGTTTAAAGCCCGGAGGTGAGGACTCGGTTCCAGATGGCAGCTCGAGCTGAACCCACACGAGGCAAAGCGGCCTCAGAAACCGTGCAAACACACTGCGACACGTTAAGAAGCGAACTTTTAGAAGCGAAATATTCACGCAGCTCCTGAATTATCGATGCTGTTGGTGGTGTGGGCGCTGGTGGAGCAGCAGAGGGACTCGCTTGGCGGGCTGAAGTCGTTTGAATATTTAACATAAATGTGTGTGACTCAGAAAATGTAGAATTTCATGAAAGTTTCCTGAGTGGGTCCTCGTGGCAGGTGCCTTCTGCCGCTGTCCCATCGCGACATTTCAGGCTGCGTCAGAATTAACGGGCTCGTAATTTCCCTTCCGCTGGTTTATCAATCAGAGAAGTTTCTGCTCTTCCTGAGCGCCACATTTCCAACTTTTACTGCTGAAACTGTCACGTGAATTCATGTCGGATCAACGAACAAAATCACCTCATCTGGTCGATCATGATTACAGTCTGACCGTCTTCTTCACTTCTCTCTGACTCTTGCTTTTGGAAGTTTGTGTGGACATGGAAGGAGACGGTCAGTGTGAGAGTCTTAGTGGGGGTTCCACTGGTGGAGGCTCTACTGGGATGAAACCAGTAACAGCAGCAACATGAGGGGGCACAAGTCGATCAAACTGAGGGAACAAAGCAACATTTTAAATTACGCACAGCCCTGGTCATGTTAACGCAGGCAGAGATGGAGCTATGCTAACACTTCCCACCCACTACCATTCATTGTGCTAAGCTAACTGGCAGCTTTCCCCCTTCAGCCTGTTGAAGCTGCAGACGAGGCCTTCTGGGACCAGTTCTGGGCAGACACCTCCACCAGCGTCCAGGATGTTTTTGCTCTGGTGCCGGCAGCAGAGATCCGGGCCGTCAGAGAGGAGTCTCCCTCTAACCTGGCCACCCTCTGCTACAAGGTAGGAGGGCCGTGACCCAACCAGGCCCAGAAGGAGCCCAGATCCCGCAGCTTCCTTCAGCCTGGCGGAGAGTGTGTGTTTATTCTTCTGTTGTTTGGCTCGGACCTCCAGAACCTTCAGCTCAAGCTGAACCTTCACAGTCTTCATCCACACCCAGTGAGGCAGCAAATAAACAATAGAAGAAGAAACGCGAGTGGCAGAGAGGTCGATGCGAGCCGTGGGTCAGACCTGCTGTGTCCTCACCAGCCCTGCGGCGCCAGCGTGGTCAGAAATCTTTATTAACAAACAAAAACGCCATACTTCTTATTTTGAGAAGATTTGACACTAAATGGACACTAGACGGTCTCGTAGGGAGACTCGCGTCCCGTCCCTGCAGGAACGCGCACAGATAAATGGAATGCAGCCGTGACTGATGTCACTGATTCTGTGGTTCTTCTGCAATTAAATTCCATAACTAACGTGTTTGCAGCAGCGGACGCTCATCAGTCGACCTCCCGCCTCTGCTGCTGCTGCTGCCCACGCCGTCCTGCTCTCGTTAGCGTCCCCGTCGTTTATCTGGCGTCACAGAGTTTGAGGTTCCCCTGCAACCGTTGCTCATCCTGGATACACGCGGAGAGGAGTGGAATGCTCGCTGTTCACACACTGCGTCACAGCGTTAAACACATCTGTGTTTGTAAAGGTCAAAGGTCATCTGAATGAAGCTGATGTCTTCTTCTTTATTGCCCTGGTTCAGAATTTGCAGAGGAGACAAACAGATGTAACGAATCCACCAGCAAACGCAAACGTTAGTCGTAAAGTTAGGAAAACGTCTTCAGGTGAGTTGAAGAGCTGCGTCTCTTTACCTGGGACGCGCTGAACTTTTTATAGTTTGATTTAAGTTCAGTCTGTAAATGATGAAGTTGCTCATCCGTATATCAAACTGAGTACCGACGGAAAGAAAGATATTAAATGAGGTTTTAGAAATATATACTTTTTCATTTGTTCTCTGATTTAATGAGATTAAATGATTGTTTAATGAAGCAGTGGAACTTGTAGGGGTTGGCAGCTACGCGCCAGCCACCCAATGATGCTAACGGCCGTGCTCGTCTCACACACTGGCGCCACGTGGACGCAGCTGTGCTCCGTGTCTTTGACCTTGTGTTGGTTTTTAAAAACTCCTGGTTTGGTCTCCAGGCGGTGGAGAGGCTGGTCCAGGGGGCCGACTCCGGCTGCCCCTCGGACAAACAACGCCAGATCGTCCTGAACTGCACCCGCCTGCTCACACGCATCCTCCCCTACATCTTCGAGGACGCCGACTGGAGGGGCTTCTTCTGGTCCACGGTGCCGGGAGCCGGCCGGGCTGGGGTACGGCACCACATCCCTCCTCAACTCTGAGCTGCATTGTTTCCTGTGACTCCTCAGCTGCTGCGGCGCGGAGGAGGCTTGAGGCTGGGGGGGGCCTCTAACTCACCTGTGGGTCTCTATCTAACTCACCTGTGGGTCTCGAACTCACCTGTGGGTCTCTATCTAACTCACCTGTGGGTCTCTAACTCACCTGTGAGTCTCTAACTCACCTGTGGGTCTTCTCTAACTCACCTGTGGGTCTTCTCTAACTCACCTGTGGGTCTCTATCTAACTCACCTGTGGGTCTCTATCTAACTCACCTGTGGGTCTCTATCTAACTCACCTGTGGGTCTCTAACTCACCTGTGAGTCTCTAACTCACCTGTGGGTCTCTATCTAACTCACCTGTGGGTCTCTATCTAACTCACCTGTGGGTCTCTTCACCTGCATGTCCTGCACCCGCTGGGAGCTTCTGAATTACTGCTTAGATTCTGCGTTCAATGTGAAGTGATTCACTGGCGAGCCGGTCGAGACGTGTAACCGAGTGCTTCTTTCGCTATGAAGGACAAATTCACTCAAATAGAAGAACAGAATAGAAGATTGAAGGAGAAGAAGAATCTTCAGCCCTTAAATCTTTCCGTGGAGTCGTGAATTCATCTGAGCAAAAACTGCATTTTCCAAATTTGTGTCTGAATCTGAAAGCTCTGAAATATCAGCGAGGGTTGCAGTTGAGGATTAATTAATCCTTTAATTAACACCTGCTTGATAAAAGTTCACCTCCTTATTTCTTCACTTATTTCAGATCTTTAAAAGACAAAAAACCCCAACAATCTTCATTTGTGGTCATAAGAGACAAAAAGGAGCGAAGAGAAGAAGAAAACCCTCAGCCGTCTCTCAGCTCTCCTGAGGTTTGAGATTCCCAGTAACAGGAATGGGCTCCAGTAAGGAGTGATGGTGCTACCAGAGACTGGAGGCCCCCCCCCCCCCCCCCCCCCCCCGTGGTTGCTTGGTCTCTGGTTTCCTGGTCGGCAGGGGACCACAGTCCAAACACTGCCCATATTGTGCCTCCCGTCCTCCAGGCCGGTGGCTGAATTAAGGGAGGATTGAATGACCTTTAATTAAAGGGTGAGAGTGAGGCTGCGGTGCTGGGAGTCGCTTCTCTGCAGCACAGATTCACTTTCTGCAGGAAAACACGTTCAAATTGGCTCAAATGATCAGATTTCTACGTGAAAATACGTGTGTCCGCCTCAGAATGTCTGTCGAGATGTAAAGAAATCAGTCTGTTCATCAGTCCCTGGTTATAAACCAACATGCCGTCTCCTAACTTGTCCTCCAGTGCTTGGATGAAGACGGGGATGAGGATGACGGGCGGCCGCTGGCTCAGTCGCTGCTGCTGGCCGTCGCTGATCTGCTCTTCTGTCCGGACTTCACCATCCAGAGCCACAAGAAGAGCGGCCCGGTGAGTCCGCCCCTGCCGCCATCTTGTTACCCTGACAGGTGGCTCCTTTACCAAACAAACACGAGTAACCATGGTAACACAAAGCTCTGCACATGGAACACAAAGGTAGAAACAAATCAACCCTTCCACCAGACTTCATTCATTTATTTGTGGGTTTTTGGGTCAAGATAAGAAGCTACGACGTCAGCGTGGCACACAAATTTCCAAAAATGTTCACCTCTGTTTTCATTCAAGTGTCAATCAAGCATGTTGACAGTCTTCAAATAAATGTTATATTAATCAGGCTTTTTTTAATTATAGTGCACACTAATATGAGCAGGCTAAGCTAAGTGTAAGAACCAACTGTCAAGAATTAAAAATCTATTAATAAAGTTGAATTATGTGGTGAAAATGCTAGTTGAAGGCTGCCTGTTGCTAACAAGGCTAATCTGTAGTCCTACTCCCTTAGAAATGTTATTTGTGTAGTTTTCCGGGGTTGGAACACAAACAAAACATGGATAATGTTGTTGTTTTTAAGAAAGTGGGAAACTTTCACTCTTTATAGTTTGCTTGCTATTTCCTATGCTATGCTAAGCTAACTACATCCTGCGAGAGCTCACATGAAACTGACGGGTTAAAACAATGAAGTGTGTTTTCCAACATGCTGCGCTGTTCCTATAAACCAGCGTCATGTATATATTTATAGTGTTTGCTCAGTTTTAGCCCTGCAGCTTCATCCGTCAGTCCGCCCTGCTGCTTAGCCCTGCGGCGTTAGCTGTTAGCGCCGTTATCTCCCTCACACGATCTAGCGGCCAGTAGCTGGAGTTAATGAGTTACTCACAGGAGACAACACACAGACGAGGGGCCGTGTTTGTTAAATGGGCTGAGAAACAGAAACTGGGTGGAAACTTCTTAACAGAGCAAACAGCTGATGTGTAACTTCTCAAGGGCACCGAGGAAACCTGAAGTTGCGCAGCAGGAAGTGTAAAGAGCGTCTGTATGGATGTCCTCTCAAATAGATTTAAGCAAAGTAAGGCAAATTAAAACTGCCTACACTTGAAAATGAGTCACTCCACAACTCCTGTGAAACTCCAGCAGAGTTTTGTGGGCTAGAAACTTCCTCGGAGGCTGATGGAGGACGGTGACTCATTGATTGAAGTGATTCCTTTTTGAGTGAACTGCCTCTTTAATGATGTCACACGCTTTCCTCTCCGTCATCTTTGTTGTGCAGACGTTGTTCTCAGCAGCTTCCGTTGATGTATTCTGTCCAAAATGGCGGCGGTGCAGTACAAAAAAGCACCAGAGTTTCTTTCCTCACGCTCTTAGAGTGATCCGTGCGCCCAGGGTTCCTCCCTGTTCCAGAACCTCTGACACGGATAAAACCCAAACAACATACAGGCTGATGTGTACTGTCCTCACATGGGGTGTGTGTGCGTGCACCTGCGTGGATGTGTGGCGTGGAACAGCTAATGCCGCAGGGCTAAGCAGCAGGGCAGACTGACAGATGAGCTGCAGGGCTGAAACTAAGCAAACACCACAAATATATGCATGACGCTGGTTTATAGGAACAGCGCGGCTTTTTGGAAAACACACTTCATTGTTTTAAGTTCCATGTGAGCTCTCACAGGATGTAGTTAGCTTAGCATAGCTTAGGAAAGTAGGACTACTGATTAGCTTAGTTAGCAACAGGCAGCCTTCAATTAGCATTTTCACCACATAACAATTCAATTTTATCAGTATAGTGCTGACGGTTAGCTCTTACACTTAGCTTAGCCTGCTCATGTTAGCATGAACTATAAGTAAAGCCTTATCTATATAACATTTATTTAAACACTGTCAACATGCTAGATTGACAGTGTGTGTGTGCACGTACTGGTCCATGGCACTGTGCCCTTTGCTGTCAGTGTCTTTTGAGGAAGGATGGTGGCGCCTTGTTGGATCTATTCATGTAGCTGCTGGTTATCTTCGCCGAGGTGCCACGTACCGATAATGTCAGCCAAGTACGCGGCTTGATCCTCTTGTTGCATCACATGGCAGAAGGAGGTGTGAACACGTCCCGCTGGACTGTTGGGACCAGCTGGAGCGTGATGCTGCCGGGTGTCACGCATCATAGAAGCACTCGCAAACTAAAGGTTTTCATAGTTTGACTGACAGAGAGAATCCAGCTCTCGAACCAAACCCCATTCAGAAAACATGCCTTTTAAGTGTTATTTGTCTTCTGACTTGTGGAAACGGAACACAGCTTGCATTCTTGGTTTGATCAAATCAGCATGGTGATGGTGTTGCTTCAGCATTACTTGGATCTGTTTATCCGTGTTGAGTGAAAGCTAACAGTCACGCCATCGTCTTGACAGTTTTCACATCAGTTGTTATCTTTGAGTCTGCCTGTGGTTGACACCGCAGATGCAGACACGGGCCTGGTGTTCTGACAACCTCATTGCAGGGCGGTCCAATGTTCGCTTCTGTCGTATTTGATGATGGAGGGAAACAGCGCAAGGATCCTGTGTCAAGCGCTCGTGTGTGCCGGGCGTTTGAAATCCGTCTCATTGGTCTCTGCCGCAGGATTCAGCCGAGGATCTCCGCTTCATAGACAGCTGCGAGTACATCTGGGAGGCCGGGGTGGGCTTCGCTCAGTCGCCGCCTCTCGACTACATCCACGACCTCAACAGGTGAGGCTGCAGCACAGATACACGTCCTGCTGTGATGGTCAATGCTAACGCTAACGTGCTGCGCTCGCTCAGGACTGAGCTGCTGAAGCTGCTCCTCACCTGTTTCTCTGAGGCCATGTACCTTCCTCCAGCTGACAGTAAAACCCTCAACCCCTGGGTGGCCTTCTTCTGCTCCACAGAGAACAGGTAACACATGCGTGCACACACGCACTTAGAGTCATATGTCCTCTGAGGACCACACAAAAGGGGGGTGGAACTCTTTGTCCTCGAGGCTCTGACCAGCTGCTCGTGCCCGGTGATGAAGGTTCTTGTCAGACGAGACCCGCTGCCTCTCAGCAGGCCTAGAAAATTAAAAGGGGTCAGAAGTGAAGCAAGTAGACGAATCTCTGTAAAAAGCGAGCAAGTAAGACATTGTCCCTGTCACTGTGACCTCGACCTCTGACCTCCAAGATTGATTCTCTGAGTCCAAGTGGATGTTTGTGCCACATTTGAAGAAACCAACTGCTGCCGCCGGCGGGGAGGCTCATCGCTCCCCCGCTTGCTCGCATCAGGGCAGCCAGCAGCGACTGAGCCGGCTCATTTGGTGAATACCACCTGTGACAGAGCAGTTGTTGTTACTGTGTGTTTGTTTGTTTGTGCGGCGGCTCCTGGTTCCTCCGGCTGAGTGGATACAATCTCGCCTACAAACATCTGCTGCGTGTCGGCCTCAGCGCCGTGAGCACCGCTCTGAAGAGCTCCTCACCGCAGCGTCACGGAAAACTCTGATAGCACATCAAGACATTCAGCCACCATACAGCAGGTCTGACCCCCCACCTCCCTCCCCCCAGACATGCCCTGCCTCTGTTCACCTCCCTGCTCAATGTGGTGTGTGCCTACGACCCGGCGGGATACGGCATCCCCTACAACCACCTGCTGTTCTCCGACTACCGGGAGCAGCTGGTGGAACAGGCTGTCCAGATCCTTATCGTCACCCTGGAGCATGAAGCCAGATCGGCCACCAGCGCCGTCCTCCAGGCCCTGGACCCCTCTGCCTCCCCCCCGGCTGCGGAGGAGCAGGAGGTGAGGAGGGCGAGAGTCCTTGATGTTGTTTCGAGTAAAATCAATGATCCAGAGTGTAAAACCCCCTCGTCTTTTTCAGCCAGCAGGACCGGAAAACCTGTTTGTGAATTATCTGTCGAGGATCCACAGAGAGGAGGTACTGTCAGCGTGCGGTAGGGTGGGGGTATGTTAGCACGGCGACCTTGTTCACACCTGGTCATTAAGCTACAGGTGGTCGTCCTGCTGCTGCTTCCAATAGCAATCAGGTTCTCCAGCAACAAAATCCTGAGCTTTAAATCAGACGTGCCTAACGGTTTGCTTTCAGAGCGCACAGCTCCAGCACCCGGCATTCAGGTCCAGGCCCGTGTGCGAGTTCCAGCTCATAGCTTGTGATTGTGGATTATACATATTGTCCCTCCATAGTGGGCCGCGGTCTACTATTGGCTCCGCCCCTTTCATGAATGGAACCAGGAACAACTAGGACTCCAGGTGTGAACCCGAGTCTGTGTTTCAGGACTTGAGCTTCATCCTGAAAGGTCTCGCTCGCCTCCTCAACAACCCGCTGGTCCAGACGTACCTGCCTCGCTCCTCCAAGAAGATCCAGTTCCACCAGGAGCTGCTGATCGTCTTCTGGAAGTTCTGCGACTTCAACAAGGTGAGCAGCTGGAGGTTCTAGTGCGGTTCTGTCGCTGCGGTAGTGGGTGTGTCATTCGTTTAAGGCTGAGCTTGAATCCTTACAATCCAGCTAAGTTGATGGACAACAAAAGCAATTTTCTGTTCTGTACTTTAAGGAGGAAACTGACTTTTGTGTGTTATCAGAAATTCCTGTTTTTTGTGCTGAAGAGCAGCGACGTGCTGGACATGTTGGTTCCGATCCTGTTCTACCTGAACGAGGCCCGAGCGGATCAATGTGAGTCTCCAACCTGCCAATCTGAGACTCTTCAGTTGGGTGTGTGACATTCTTTAAAATGAAGGAACTGAGCTCAGTCAGCTGCTTCCAACTTAGATTTTACTGTAAATTAAGTACAATAAACCTATCACAGTAATGCCAAAGGAACAACGTCATGATCCTGAGTTGTACAAAGTTGGAAGTAATACTTTGTAACGTCCGTCCACAAGGCGACAGGCACACAGCTTTTAAAACACTTGATTTCTGAATGGAGTTTGGTTTTGGCCGTCTGCTGAAGTTTGGCTAATGAACTGCATTGGTTGTGATGTTGTGTTGTGCAGCTCGCGTGGGTCTCATGCACATCGCCGTCTTCATCCTCCTGCTGTTAAGTGGTGAGAGGAACTTTGGTGTTCGTTTGAATAAGCCGTACACCCTCCGCGTCCCCATGGACATACCTGTCTTCACCGGGACTCACGCCGACCTCCTGGTTGTGGTAAGAACTGAGGTTCAGTTCACAGACACTTGGTACAAAAAGAATTTGAACAAAAACAACAGTAAACACTTCCCTCCCATTTAAGGATTTTGTCTTCCTGAATGTGCTCGTATTCACAGAATAAAATGTAGATCTCGGAATCCTAAAAATTCTCTAAATCTGATTTTGTTTTCCAGTTTTTGGAAGTGTATTTTAGATGTATTTTCAGAGCGGGATCAGCTGGCGTTTTATGAAAATACTCCTCTTTACTTTCATCTTTAGATCTTCCACAAAATCATCACCGCTGGACACCAGCGCCTCCAGCCCCTCTTTGACTGCCTGCTCACAATCATAGTGAACAGTGAGTATCACGGCCGAAATTTCGCACCCTGGTGGCCGAACAGGAGAACGTCAAACCTGCTGAACCTCAGCAAGGTTGTTACTGGCTGTGGGCTCGTTCTTACTGCAATATAAAGTCCTGCGTCTCCACGGTAACGGCACCATTGGAACTTAAACATGTCTTCTGTGTACCGGAACACAGTCCTGATGCCAGGAATCCCAGAAAAACAATATTTTAGAGACGTGAATAAAAAAAACATGGCACCCATACATATAAACATTTTCAAGAATCTTTAAGGGTTTGAAATTTTCCAAAAATATGTGTTGCCATGGATGTAGTAACATGTAGAATACACGTCACATTGTTAACACTCAGCTCCTTCACACCCTTCGTTCAAACTAAAAATCCCCTTTTGTTGTCACATGACAGCGACGGCCCCGACAGTAATGACTCTAAATTTTTGGGAGTCTTTTCATGCTCATTATATTCGAGGGCCGTTGGCAAATTGCTACTCTGACCTTTGTTTCCACGGCGTCCTGCTATTATGACAGTCAGTGTTTTCATTCTTAGTTTTTTGCCGTCACGCCGGGTTCAGAGGCATCGTGTCCTCCTGCTGATTCATGTCTCGGTCCTCGTCCTCCACAGTCTCCCCCTACCTGAAGAGTCTGTCCATGGTGGCAGCCAACAAGCTGCTGCACCTCCTGGAGGCGTTCTGCACCCCGTGGTTCCTCTTCTCGTCCCCCCAGCACCACCACCTGGTCTTCTTCCTGCTGGAAGTTTTCAATAACATCATCCAGTATCAGTTTGATGGTGAGAGCACACGGTAGAACACAGCTCCTAACAGCGTGACGGGTTCTAAAGCGGCTTCAGCATCCGTCTGAACCTCCCTCACAGGTAACTGTAACCTGGTGTACGCCATCATCCGCAAACGCACCGTTTTCCACCAGTTGGCCAACCTGCCGTCAGACATGGCGTCTATTCAGAAGGCTCTGCAGAGGAAGAAGAAGATGTCGGGCATCTCCAGGACCAACTCTACAGAGACGGAGTCAATGGAGGGCTTCAGACCAGCAGCGCCGGCTGAGCCCGGAACACTCAAAGCAACTTTAGAGGCCACGCCAGGTTCAGTTCTCATGACTTACAAGAGGAGGAGTTGTTTTTCAGCAGTTGTACATGTTGGAGGCTCTGGTGGAGTTCAGTGGCATTTCTCCTGTCAGTTCAGGCTTTGACCCAAACTCTACAACTAGAAGAACATGCCACTCGCTCAGCCGCTGAAGGAAACATCCCACTTTTCCTCTGAGAACTTTATTGTCTCATGTAAAGCAACTCAGGTGGTCTTGTGCTCTTTAGGAATCGATAAAATAACAGAGAAGTCCCAGGTGAGTGTGGATGGCGTCACGGTGCCTCACCGTGACTCTCAGCAGACGAACGCAGACGCCAGTGCCATCGCTGGAGCCAGCGACACCGAGTCCAACTCTGAGAGAGACCAGGAGGTACGTCTCAGCCAGTCCTCTCCGTCTGGTCTGTGTTTTATCTGCAGTGAGTTCTGCTGCTCTACAGGTCGGTCACGCCGAGTCCGAAGCAGCGAGGAGTCGGTTGTCTAGTGTGTCATCGTCATCAGCCTGGAGCGCCAATCCAGACTGGGTGAGAAGACCTTCTCTTGGTCCTGGGTTGGTCTGGTGACTCCTAACCAACTTAGCGCTTGTGTTGTTTGTAGGTGGTGTCATGGAAAGTGAAACTTCCCCTCCAGACCATCATGCGGCTGCTACAAGTCCTGGTGCCTCAGGTGGAGAAAATCTGCATCGACAAGTAAGAAGTAGCAGAGCTGTGAATGAGCTGAAATGTCGCACCCTGGTGGCGTGATAGGAGAACTTCACAGCACTGAACCCTTGAGTCCTCTGATGATGTGACGGTTCAGGTCCGTGTGGTCCACGTGACATCAGAGTCATGTCTTCCTCAGGGGTTTGACAGACGAGTCAGAAATCCTGAAGTTCCTTCAGCACGGCACGCTGGTCGGCCTGCTGCCCGTCCCTCATCCCATCCTCATCAGGAAGTACCAGGCCAACGCCGGCACGGCCATGTGGTTCCGCACCTACATGTGGGGAGTCATCTATCTGCGGTGAGCTCAGTTTGGATCCAACAATAACAAATGTGTTGTGAGAACAAACCTGACGCATATTTCAGACTGGCAGGACCTGTCACGTGTGCTGAATGACTTCTGGTTGTCATGGATCAATGACTTGCTGTTCTTGCACTGTTGTTACCATAGCAACTTGGATCCACCGATCTGGTACGACACGGACATACGACTCTTTGAGATCCAGAGGACTTAGTGGGAGATTCGGCGCGACCAGCAACCAGGTTCCTCCCAGCTGAACTCGGCCGTTTAGACAAAGGGAACAAGCGCTCGACATGGCCGACAGAATGAAGATGAACGTGTCAATAAATGAGTCGACTGTTACAGCCACATGCGTCTCTGTGGGCTCTCTGCAGTTCTGCTCTGGTAGAACAAACAGCAGGTCCCTGTAGCAGGCAGAGACCACCGGTCCTCTTGGCGTCCTCCGTAGGGATGTTAGACGCCCCTCGAATGGCGGCGTTTGTGGTGTGGACGCTCCTCTTTGTTAATAAATGCTGTTCATTAGTGAACCTTTGCAAATATTTCTATTCATCATGAAGCTACTTTTGGGGTAGCTAATGTAAGGTTAGCCCTCTGGCTAGCTACCCAGTGCTGTTCATCTGTCAGTCCAATCACAGGAGTGACCGACCAACCGGTGGTCTGCTGCCCTCTGCTGGTGTGGGAAGGCATTGCAGGTTGGGCCTGGCATGCAGTCAATAAGTGCATTTTTTATTTTTGTCATTTTAAAATTGACACTAAATAAAGCTGGAGCGATTTAATTTACTAGTAGTTAGAAAGACATTTACTGCCCAACTGTTTTAATTGGTCACATCTTTTTTTCCCAAGCAAAACGTGAACTATTTCCTGGTTCCAGGCGCCTAAATATCAGGATTTTTTTTCCCTGTCATTTGTGAAACGTTTGAGTTTTGAACCGTTGGATGGACAAAAGAAGCGCTTTGAACACGTCCCTTTGAATTCTGGGAAACCTGGATGAGCATTTTTCAAGATTCATGACCTGTTAAAGAAAAATGAATCACGGCAGATTCATTCATGATAAAAAAAATAGCTGTTAGTTGTGGTGCAACTTCAGAAGAAACGAAAGGAAACAGTTCTGTGCAAACCCTGCCCCCCCCCCCCCCCCCACGACCCCAGTGTTGCTGAGTTGAAGTGAGAACACAAAAGAAATGAAATTGAAACGGATTTTAAAAAATGAGCCTCGCTGCTGGATGTCATCTCATTCTGAAAAAGAGAGGTTGACTCAGGCTAAAGGTTTATTGAAGCGAACCCAGGACGCATCAGCAGGGTTGAGTTCCCTCAGGGTCACGCTCACTTGGACTGATGCGATTTTGGCTCCACACCAAACGTGTTTCTGGCTCCGCCGGTGCTGCGCATCAGACGACATGTTGCAGGTTTAGTCGTCGAAACGATGATGTGATGCGGCTGCGAGAGGCTCGACTGAAATGTGACGTCATCATTTTCAGCAAAAACATTGGCGGTGGTTATTCAACATTGTCAGGCAATGAGAGAGCAACGATGAAAAAGAGCTTTCCAGTCAGACACCACAAACAGAGATATGAACTGGTCCTGGTCTTGGTCCTGGTTCTGGACTGCGCTAACCTCCTCGCTGTGGCGATCAGGCCGAGATGAGCAGCTCGATTAGCGCTCCCACCGAGTGCATCCTGTAGAAGACGCAGAGCGGCTGGCCCAGGTTCACCAGCACAAACCAGGTGGTGAAGCCGAAGAACTGTTTCCCCAGACCGTTCTCAAACTGGGGGTGGACTCCGAACGCTGGGATGACCCACAGCTGGAAGAACGTGCACGTGTTAAGCAAATGCAGGAATTGCGTTGGGATGATGAAGTCAGCAGCTGGAATCTCGTTACCATGATATTAGCCAGGATCAGGAAGGCGCAGATCTCTTGTGTGGCTCTCCTGGTCCAGGGTTTTGCTTTTTCTGGCTCTGGGGCAGCAGGGGGCACTGCCGTGTTCCCCTCCAGCAGGGAACCATCCGCTGTCTCTCGTATCTGAGCAGCAGCTCCCTTCTTCGCCTGTGGAACAAATTCTATTTCGATAAAACATCTTCATGACAGACTCACGCCAAGGAAAAGAAATGCACCTTGAGGATGTTGTGGCGTTGCTTCTTTTTCTTCTTGGCGAGGAGGTCGGGGTGCCGGTGCAGGCCTTCGATGATGAAGATGTTTTGCAGGATGAGCTCCAATAGGCTGAGGAGGGAGTAGGACAGGTCCAGGTCCCCTAGAGACCCACGGGTCCCTCCAGCCAGGGCGGCCACCAAGGAGAAGTAGGAAAGGGCCAGCTGGCCCAGAGCTGCTGCCAGCAGGAGGAGGACATCCAGGCTACGGGTGGGGTTGTGCCCCCCTTCCTGGGCCCTCCCCTCCAGCCGGTGGACCAGCAGCCCAACCAGGGAGCACAGAGACATGACAGGCATGATGGCTAAATGGTAGCCATAAAAAATAAGGAAGGCCGGGTGGCGAAGCTGCGGCTGGCTCACCCAAACCTGATAGAGGATGAAGACGGTCACGCCTGCAACAAGAACCAGGCCGCCAAACACAAGGCCATAGATGACCCCGCCTTGGTAAACTATATGGACCGTCAGCTTCCGAGTTGCACGCTGGTGACCCGGATGCGTCTTGTGCCCAACGTTCTTCCACATGACGTAGATCATGCAGCCTGCCATCAGGTAGTACTCGAGGTTGAAGGGGTAAAGGATCTCAAAGCCTTTCCTGAAGGTGAGGCAGGCGGCGCTAGCGCTGCACTCACAGAGCGTGGAATAATCAGTTCCTGCAAAAGAGCGCGCAGGAAGCTACCGTCAGAGGTTAGCATGCGTTCTGATATGCTGCCCCCGATGGTTTAGCTTGTCAATACCCACACATAGCACCTTTAATTCAAGAGGTGTGGGCGGAGCATTCAAGGTGCCTCTGATTTTACCTTCTGAGTCAGAGACGTTGACCTCAGTTGAGCTGAAGTTGCTGAGGTGGACCCGCTCTTCTTTTTCTAACTCGATCTCCTGGTGGATGGCGTCTTCTGTCACGGCGTTGAGCCACAGCAGCAGGTCAGCGGCCAGGATCACCACCAGGCCAGACCTGCACCCAGTCACACCGTCACTCATCAAACTCCTCAGACTCGGCCGTTACTACTTTGATCCAACTGGTGGGTGGAGTCACCTGGTGATGACTTTGTTTCTGTGAATGCAGTCTTTGGAGTGAGCCCACAGTAGATACGTCTGCAAAAGTAGGAATCGGGACAGTCAGTCGCAGGAGTCAACATTTCAATCACGGGTCTCTCAGTTGTTTCTCACGATGCCTGAAAGGTTCAAGTGTGTTGAGCAAACATTTTGGTTTCATATTTGAGGTCACTGTCATTCAGTTCAGTAAATTGTCTCACTGAACGAATCGTTCCCTTCAGATAAGAGCTACCAAGGGTTTGAGCAGCGAACTTGCAGAATGATTATCGACTCATTTTTCCTTTTCCTCGCAGTCACATTTGCATTTCCACTTTTTGGTGTGGGAAGGGGAGCAGCGCTGAGGACTGGGAGCTTCCACTCACTTTGACTTACCTGCAGCACCAGAAAAGGCGCCTCAATGAACGGAGCAAAGACTTTCGCTGCCGGCTGGCAGTCCCTCATACTGATCATGTAACCGATCCTGAAGACGAAGAGCAGCAGACTGAAGACAGCGAAGAACACCAGGACCACTGGGGGGGGGCAGAGAGAGAGAAGGAGAGAGAGACCGAGAGAGGAGGGTGCTTCACCTGAGGGTCACACACTTTGTTGTGGTGATAGTGATGATTGGCAGTATCTCACATGTGACTGCGATCCCGCCGGCGTGGTGGTCTTTATGTGGACTGTTCCCGGGATGCTTCCTGGCCCAGAGCAGGTACCAGAGCATCCAGATCAGGCTGACTACCATCACCACCAGCATGAAGACCTGGGGCTCCTGGTGCTTCAGGCCCTCGGGGTTGAACGCCTGGCCGGCCACCAGAGCCGCTCCCAGCAGCAGCACGTTCAACCCCAGCAGCCCGGAAATCAACCGCCTCCCACTGGGAGCCCAAACCAGCACCGGGTCCAGCTCCAGATCCTGGATGTGGTCTGTGCTGTTCGGTGCTTCATCATTCCTGGAAGGTTTATCTGGATCTGCAGCACCGGGATCAGGATCTGGTCTCATGCTGGCCTTTCTTCTCTTGTATATGACCAACACCCGTCCTCCTCTTTCCCCCTGCTTCCATTCAGTTTCTAGTCTTTTTTTTGCTGGTGGATTCGCTGAAATCTGTCAGCTCAGCGCGTGAATGAATGCGTGTCAGCGAGTCTTTGTTCCGCCTCCGCAGACCAGAGGGTGTGGATTATATTCATTGAGAGACTCGCCTTTCATAGGAGGCCTGTTTGCTTTTCATGTTGACTTTCTTTCAACCTGAAGTGCCACTTGATCAAAGTTCGCGGCTGCACATCAGGACCCGGGTAGAAGAGCTGCCGTGTTTCCTTCTTCGGTCTAAATGTTTTCCATCTTGAGGCCGACGATGTTCTGTTGCTGTGAAAGACTTGAGAGGGTTTTCCTTCTTGGCTTCTCGCCGTTTAGCGTCACTCTTTGCCTGAAGTGTGGACCAGGAAGTGACTTCAGGTGTACTTGTGCTAACTTGTACATGATTGTTATCTCTGCAGTGTCTCAGGCTGTACCAGCCCACTCTGATAACCTGCTGCAGCTCAAATGTTCACTTCCTGGTTTAGTGCTAACAGTTAGCCTGTTGAATGTCAGCCTGCTACATTTGACTATTTTTGTAGGTTAGCATTTCTTTCCTTACAGTATGAAAATACCCCAATAACCACAGGAAGATACTGGACCAGGAAATACAGAGGCACATCTGGACCATTCTAAAATTAATTCAATAAAGTGAAAATAGTATATCCCGATTTTTCTATCATTTATTACATTTAGCTAGCAAACGTATCACACCTGTATTTTATTTTCTGTTAATCCAATACTTTTTAGTAATAAAAGTTTTCTTTCACACGAAGCTAACCTGCTAGCTTCAGCTAACTGTTCCACTAGTTTAGCTCTATTTCCTTCAACCTGCATTCTCTGCTCTGTCTGCTCCAACTGCTTTACTCTTAGCTAACATTTCTTCCAACACAGCCAGCTAGCTAGTGCGTCATTTCGTTTATCATTTTTTTGCGAATGTTTCCAGTATATCTATTTCTTTTGAGCCAACCATTTCTCCAGTTCATCAGGAGTGTTTTTACTCTGTTCCACTGAATGCAGTTCGCTTCTCATCGACATTGTTTTCCATTTGTTTTAGCGAACTTTTATTTTAGCTAGCTTCTACTTGAGCTAACCAATCATCCATGTCGGCTTGCTTTGGTCATCATGCTCTTTTATTATTATTGTTTTGAATTATTTCTTTTAAAAGACTGAATAAGGGTGCGACGTGTCCTACAGAACATTTTTGTGCGTTTCTCCTGAAATCTAAAAACTTAGAGGAAAGGAAGGGCGCGTCTCACCACCGTAGCCCCGCCCCTCCCTGACAGCCAGCACGCCTCGTCCTCGTCTCCTAGCAACCAGCCCAGCCTTTCCGCCCGCTCCGTGTCTGTCCAGGCCGACTGACTCACGGCGCCCCGGACTCGAAGTTGCCTAAACAACGGGGCGAAGCCTCCGGTCAGGTATGGAGCCGAACTCCGAGTGAGGTAGCCGCAGGTTGCCATGAACGACCGGTACCACCGGGCGGCCCGGGACGGCTACCTGGACGTTCTGAAGGAGGCCACACGGAAGGAGCTGAATGCGCCGGATGAGGATGGGATGACACCGACCTTATGGGCCGCTTACCACGGCAACCTGGAGGCGCTCCGGCTGATCGTGGGGAGAGGGTGAGTCTGCAGACCCTCCACGGGTCCGGAGCACCGACACACTCACGGTTCGGTATTCATGGACTCTACCGGGGAGGATCAGTCACTTCACCTCTGACCAACAGAGGCGAGTCAGCAGCGTCCTCGTCCGAACCCCCAGATTAACTCAGTTTTTGTAGTTTAGTCGAGCGTTTCACCAAAGGGGATTCTGGCTATTTAAACCGGAATAGAACTGCATGTTGTAAACACACCAGAAAAACACAAGAGAACTGCAGTTTACTGAGTGTTCATGAAGTACCAGCCTGGTGCGCGCGCGAGGTACAGCCTTTTACTGTGAATGCTGATCTCTGCTGCAGCCCAGTGTCTGATGAGGCATTCAGGGGGGGGCGACGACGCAGATTCACCAGCTCCACTCCCAAAATCTGGACAGTTTCATCGATTAATTTGGAACTTTGTCAGATCTTCCATGGAATTCATTTATTTTGAACTCATTGATATATCCATCTATCTATCTATCTGTCTATCTATCCATCTGTCTATCTATCTATCTAGATAGACAGCTAGATAGATAGACACAAACAAACATACACACGTGTGTGTGAGTCAGCAGGTGTATCAGGGCAGGTGTGATTTGAGGACCTATTTGACGGAACTCAGCTCTCGCTCCTGTCAGCTGTAAGCATTTCTAGGGTTGTTTAGTCACTTTAAATCTCATCGCCTATCATTTTAGAACAGGAGACACGCTTTTATTGAACCCTATACTTCAAATGGAGTGGAACTGAGGTTATAGATGAAGCAAACTAATGGTACAGAAGTCTGTAAAGGTTTCATCCCCAACCTTTGACAGTCTTTATGTAAATCTTGGTGGAACGGAGGGGGATCAAACCAGCGAGTCTCCATCCCCGTCTCCTCGGCGCCGCTGGACCGTGGAGGCGTTTACATTTTAACAGCCTCATTAGTGAGAAAGGTCGCTGGCAGCCGGCCAACCCCATCAAACACGGCTAATATGCATCTGATAACCGCGGCTCTAATCCCTCAGACGCGGCTCCTGCTAATCCGTTACATAGCTGGTAAAATCTGATTTAGTGACAATACAGAAGCCATCAGTTACGATTAAGGACCGGACTCCGCTGTCCCGGACTAAGATGACACCTGCCGCTGCATTTGAAAGGGAGACTGGTGATCAGAGGGCGCAGGAGTCCGTCTGTATTCCGCCGCACCTTCAGCCCGTTGTCACCTGTCAGCGGAGAGTCGAGCGTGTGGAGGGTTTATAAGGCGTGTAGGAGTCTGAGGCTGAGGAGGGATACGAGCGCAGGGAAAGGTCACGGTGATGGATAGGGCCTCTTCCTCCTCCCACCGAGGCGGCGGCGGCCACAGTGTGCAGAGCAGAGTGGACGTGAAGCACAGGAAGGTGGCGAAAGAGGAGCTGCAGATCAGAGCTCCCAGCAAAAGGTGAACCAGGAGAGAGCAGCTTTTGACTGCAGTCACGCCTCCTTGAACCTGATTTTAGGGCCAAGCTGGATTTTTATACAGGTGTTTGGAAGTAAACTATCAGAATCATCAAGGGAACAATTGTTCTCCTGCTTTACATTTTTTTCTTTCCTGATTTTGAAGCCTGAAATTTTTTTTTTTATTGATCCAATACATGTTGGTTAAAATATGTGTTTACTCACACACATTAGTACAAATGCAAGAAACCTGTCTGGCTGTTCACACGATCCGGAAAACCTTGAGAAGTCATGGAATTTAGGAACAGCAATAGAGTTCAAATACCTGAACACCTGAGTCCGAAGGGTTCAGCTGAGATCTCCAGGGATCCCGGGAGGTTCCCTGGACCCAAATCACTGCAGCATCCAAACATCTGATCCTGAACGCCGTCTTTGTCCAAGCTTGAGAGGCCCAGATGGATCCTGGTGTCTCACACACACACACACACACACACACACACACACACACACACACACACACAGGCAATAGTTCCAGCTACGTGTCTGATTCTACCACGACAACGTCTCCTCATTTTAAACTGGTATTCATCACCAAGGTTACACACAACCCTAGTTAAACTAATGCAGGCAGAGACGGAGCTACGCTAACACTTCCCACCCACTACCAGTCATTGTGCTAAGCTAACTAGCCTGGGTCTCATCTCCCTGGAGGAGGGGCTCTATCTTCTTGTATGGTTCTGGGGACGATGGACAGTGAGAGACGTTCCTAAAGGGCTGACGCAGCGTTTGACGATGGTCAAAACCAAATGCCACTTTTCTGGATCTGTGTGTGTTTTTTTCTCGGTTCCTAAGTCTGGATCCTGGTGACACGCAAGGCCTAAGAAGATTCATGGCACTATTTGATGTATCAACACCTCCAACTCTGATATCAAGTGTACCTCAGTGTTCACGCTGGTCGAGACGGTGACCCTGCGGCGCGTGCCGTCACCGTCTCCGGGTGTCTGTGAAAAATACACTCGGTGTGCAAGATGAATAATGCAAAGTCACCGCTGTCATGTTTAACCAGCAGCTTTTCAATAATTGATGGGGACTCAGCCGCCGCCATGTGGGCGGAGGCAGACGGACAGAGGAGGGTCAGCAGAGGAGAAGCTGCTTCACAGTGGGAATCTACCAACAATAATCATCAGTCAACTGTAGCCGTGTCACCAAAACCCGCGTGCAGAGGGTCATGGGTGGTGTTCTACTCTTGCCTCAGAGCCATGGCTGAGTCCCACCCGTCCCTCAGGTGCCTCCTTTGGTCGCTGGCATACACAGACAAACGTGATTGGGTGTTGTATGACAAGACGCGCTGTCATCGGTGACATGTGTAACCGCCGACCTCAGCGTTCAGCCTGACAGAGTCCTGCAGTTCTACAGAGCTGCTCGGGAGTGAGTTCTAAAGTCAGAACACGTCAGTTCCCTCGTCTCCAAGTCCAGTTCAGATACGTGCCTGAAACGAGGTCCGTAGTTCCCCCCTGCATCACTTCTTCTGACTCCAGCATGCAGAGGCCGCCAGGCATGTTCAGCTTGAAGCTAAACTATCTTGAGTCAAACTAAGGGACTCCTTACAGCACTGATAAGATGCATGGCTCCATTAGAGACCAAAGTCGCGCTCCACCCTGACACCAACCGCTGCATGAAGCAAGACTCAGTCTATGGTGTTGCTTCAGGTTCATCTCATGTTGGAAACCTTAGAATTCTGTTGAGTGAGTCCTGAATGTGCAGACTCAGTATGTTGTCTTCGTCTTCTTCTTCTTCTTCTTCTTCTTCTTCTTCTTCCTCTTCCTCTTCCTCTTCCTCTTCCTCTTCTTCTTCCAGAGGCGACCCGGACAAGTGTGACATCTGGGGTAACACACCGCTCCACCTGGCAGCTGCCAACGGCCACCACAACTGCCTCTCCTTCCTGGTGGCTTTCGGTGCCAACGTGTGGTGTCTGGACAATGATTACCACACACCCCTGGACATGGCCGCCACCAAGGGCCACATGGACTGTGTCCGCTACCTGGACTCCATCGCTGCCAAGCAGATCACCCTCAACCCCAAGCTGGTCACCAAGCTGAAGGACCGAGCGTTCCGCGCCGCAGAGCGCCGCATCAAAGACTGCGCAAAGCTCCAGAAGAAGCACCGAGAACGCATGGAGAAAAAGTTTGTGAAGGAGTCGGCTGCTTTAGACAACTTGGACGCTATTAGCTTCTCAAGCTACACCAGCAGCAGCACTCTGAGCCGCAAGGTCAACCCCGTGACCTCCAGCATGCCATACTCGCAGGTGCTTACACAGTTACTGTCCCGGTGAAAGATAAAAGAGAGTTCAGGGCGCGTGACCACATGGTGTGCCCTCGCCGTTTTGTGCTTTGAGAAAAAGATGTTGCCAGAATCCTTTTTAATGATGCTCTGTGGACCGGCCCCTGAAAGGCCAACTGTTATTGTCAGTCGTATTCAAAAATGAAGGTTTAGGAAAAAACGATGGCTGTAAACTCTTTTGCAATCTTGCAGTTCGTCTGCGGTGTGAAAGGGTTTTCAGTCCCGGGTCAAATGACCCTGTGGTATTCATCGTCTCGGACCCGCATTGCTATGAACAAAGAACCTGGATGAACGAGGTGATTTTGCTCCACCAGGCTGCAACGAGCGGTTGAGCTCACCTGAATGACAGCTTGTGGGTGTTGAGTTGGCGATTGTGAAGTCTTTGGAAAAGGGTTCTACAGTAGATTGAACGAGTTATCATGTTTTGCCAAACCTGTTTCTTGTAAGGACGGAGGCCTTCATGGCTTTGACCTCGTGTGTGTTTTGCAGTCTGACGTTAAAACCCTGAATCTCTGCTCTCCTCTCAGGCCACCCTGCATTCCACTGCCAAGGGCAAAGCCAAGATACAAAAGAAATTAGAGAAGAAGAGGCAGGTCGACGGAACCTTCAAGATCTACGAGGACGGGAGGAGGAGTGTGCGCTCGCTCTCCGGCCTGCAGCTGGGCAACGATGTCATGTTCCTCAAACAGGGCACCTACACCAACCCCCGGGAGCGCTCGCGCCTCAACATCCGCAACATGTTCTCCCGGGACTGTGACGACGACGACGCCGACACCATCTCCCGTGCCATGAGCGACCCAGGCCTCCATGAGGCTGCATATTCAGAGATCAGTGCTGACTCCGGCCGGGACTCCCTGTTCACGCGGCCTGGGCTCGGCACCATGGTGTTTAGGAGGAACTATATGAGCGGAGGCGTGTTTGGAATCGGGGCGCGCGATGAAGGGAGTGTTGCTGGAAGTGAGCCTGTGGGACGAGCGCCCAACGTTCGTCTCCGTGGACACCTACCACGACACTCGCCCAGTTTCGATGAGGACAGTATTGGCAGTGCCTTGAGCCTGCAAGAAAGAAACCTGCAGGAGTTGCCTTGGGAGGAGACGGACGCTGGGCTGGATGAAGACCTGGAACCAGAGAACAGTCCGCTAGAAACCTTCCTGGCCTCGCAGGGCCTGAGCGAATTCATGTCCATCTTCAGGAGGGAGAAGATCGACCTGGAGGCTCTGCTTCTGTGTTCGGATCGCGACCTCACAAGCATTCACATCCCTTTGGGCCCCAGAAAGAAACTACTGGATGCCTGCAAGAGACGTCTGGACGCCATAGACGAACCAGAGGCCATCGAGGACACTGAGCTCTGAAGGTCAGTGCGGAATCGCTGGTCGTTGCTTTCAAAGCGATTCGCACATGAGCTCTTTGCATGCTTCAGCAGATCCACGGAGGACATTTACTCGCGATGAGAGACAGTGCAGGACAGCGAGGACTTGTGGGGGAGGGGAGATGCCTGTTTGGCGGCGAGATAAAGGGCTGGGTCACATGATGACACGTTACCAGAAGATGATGCCCATTTGTCATCAGGAAAATGCTTTTTAGGTCAACAACACCTCACTGAAAAAGTGCATTTTTCTTCTCAAATTCTCACTTGAGCTCTCAAAGATGTTTTCTCTCTGTGGGAGTGATTCATGAATACTTGAAAAGCAAAATACAATTTGTGGTTGAACCGTTGTTTTCAAGGTAAAGTTTGTCGGTGATCTGAACAAGCGAGTTTTTCATATTTCACACAGAAGTTGCAGTCAATGAGTCCTGAAACCCAGAGGGAAGGTAACAGTTGAAGGTCCGGTTCCCTTGTCAGGAAGTCGGTGAGTTCCATCATCCCTGCAGGACTTTGCACCCAATCAACCCACCAGAATAAAACTTTGCTCCGGGGATTAGAATTTACACGTCTAAATGTGTTAGGTGAACCAGTGCCGTATGATTCAACATCTCTGCTGTTTGAACTGAATCAGTTTAACTGTCTCTCCGATGATGTTGGAGGATCCGTGACCAGGATCCAACACGGTAGCAAACCTCTACAGGAGGGTTCGACCGGCCAAGCAGCACCATCTAGTGGTGTCTCGGGGTACCGCTAGACGGAGCTGAAATTGAATCGGTTTCAAAGGCGTGTTAGATGTCTAATTCTAGATGGGACGCAGTGAGGATGTTATCCTTAAACGGTGCTGTTCTCTCCTACTGTAAGTAAATGCAGCATGGAATCTATGACATCGTCGCCACGTCTACAAACACGTCCGCGGTGAGTCTGGTCAGCCTGTTACACCTGCTTCTGATTACCAGATCAGTTCACGTAGCAACGAAGGATTTGCAAATGTGTATTTTACAAGTACATACATTTTTTCACATTTTTTGTTGCGTCAGTTTTGCAAACATTGTTGCACATGTCCAGCGACCCCTGGGAGGCTGCGCGGATGTGAGCTCGGGTCGCTCGGGGCGTGTTGGGCGTCGCTGACAGGCTCAACCTGCGCACCCCAACTCTGCATGAATGTACTTTTAATGTTCAAATCTTTTTTGACAACACGAATCCAGAAATGATCTTTGAATAAAATAAGAGGAAAGCTTGTTTTGTGGTGGTGTACAACAACAAGACCCCCCCCCCCCCCCCCCCCCCGTCAAGAGGCTGTGAGAGGAGCCGCCTGCTGCTGGAGTCCCGGCTCTGCAGCATCTGGGCTCCCTTAAAAAACAAAAACAAAAAAAAAACCTAATGATTTAGAGTCCTGGCCTCCCGCCCAGACACCATCACCTCAGCCAGCACATAAACACATCCCTGTCCGCTCTCCTCGGCTCTCCTTCCTCCCTCCACTCCCCCAGGATTGGGGGGCAAGAATGAGGGGACGGGGTGGATGACATGCAGATGCATGACACCAGAGCTGCGCTGAGACTCCAGCATCACCGGGCAGCCTCAGATTTGGGTTGTAGAACAAAACATTCCTCTGGCGGGCTGCATCAGGAGTCAGCTGACGAGGGGGGAAAAAAGGGAGGAAACTGTAGGAGAGATGAGGAGGAGGGTCCTCAGCCCTCTGGAGCAGCAGGGGAAAGGGGGCCGGGCTTCTCTGACTTCGTCTCGCCCAGCAGGACTTTCGCAATGCTAACTTTGACCTGTGCAGCATTCAGGACGCTGCAGCAGCTGAGGTGAGTTTGTTCAGAGCCACTTGATCATGCGGCGCGCAGCAGAGGAGTGGAGGCAAGGACGGGATGAGCGAGGAGGAGGAGGGTGCCAGGATGGAGAGGAGGTGAAGGGCGCCTGGGAGAAGCCTGACAGGGACGAGGTGGAGCCGTCCGAGTCTCTGATGATGGAGCTGAGCCGGCGGGTGCAGAGGATGGTGAGGGAGAGCAGCTGGTGGGAGCGGAGGGGCATCGACTGCAGCATCCTGGCCGCAGCCTTCCTCTGCCTGCCGGCCGGTGAGCAACTTCATCATGAAATATGGAACAGGAACACTAAACCTGCTGGTGGGGTGGTGGGTTACATAATGCATGAGCCAGGTAGAGGAACCTGCTGGTCACGTGTGTCTAACGGTGCTGTTCTGTCTGGAGTTCTTGTAGTAGTCCAGTTCTTGTCTGAGGGAAAAGCGGCCTCTATTTTTAAAACCAGAAAGGAGTCCAACGTTCTTCTCAGATCCTGGTTCTGAGGTGTCACGTTCGGGTTCAGTTACATCAAACTATCACATCTAAAAATGAGGTTTTGATTTGGTCCTCTGACAAATGGATTCACATGTCAGTCGTGCCATCGTTGTTCACGTCTGTGCAGCAACAGCAATACAGCAACATCTCGATTCTCTTTTCCGTGATACTGCATCGATATCGTATTGCTGTTTATGATAAAATCGTATCAGGTGTTTTACAGCAGCTGCGGGTGGTGCGTTCAGGGACAATTGACAACTGTGCAACTTCAGGAGTTTCATTCTTGTAAATCAGAGTAGAAATGTTGAACTGAAATATTTTGGACTCAGTTTGTGCGGTGAGTTATCAACATGGCGTATGTGCGCTGTACTCGAAGACACAGCAAGATTTATTTGTGGTTCTACTATTTTATTTTGAATTACATCACAAATCATGATATGGATCGACTAGTCAGGTCTGGGCCGATACCAGACCACTCTGACAGTGTCAGGTAAATCAACCCAGGAGATTTTCAAGTAATTTAACGAACAATGCGCCACGTCTGAGGAAATGATACAGAACGAGAGAAGCTGAATGGGATTCCTTGTAATCTACATGTAAAACTGTTGTCTGTCCATGAGCTGATGACCTCCGTCGAGGTTTGTCGGCACAAATACAGGAGCAGGGATGCGTCTTTGGTTCAAAAGGAGAGGAGGAATTGGCAGAGTTGTCAGACTACAAACACTGGTTTTAATTGCTGCTACATTTGAAGGAACATTTTGGCCTCTGCACCTCAGGGCAGGTTCTTTATCAGCACAATAGGAACCACAAATGACCCAAAACAATTGTTTGCTTTTTTTTGATTGATGGAAGATCAACCCATGGCCCTCACCAACCATTGGCCAGCTCACGTCACATGACCTGGCAATGCAGCCACAAACAGGAAAAAGGCCCTCGAGGGAAAATAGTTCTCTGGAGAGGTTCCCCGGTGGGTTGTTTCTGGAACAAAGTTCCTGTACGTGTGAATGTTTCTCCAAATATTTGTGGAAATGTATCCCAAAGGCTTCAGCTGCAGGAGAGCGGGAGGTCTCTCCCCGTCTGCGCAGCGCTGCCGTCATCACTCATTCACGGTATCCCATGGTTCCCTTCTATCTGGGTCACTGGCGGTCAGCGACTGACCTCCGTTAGGCCTTTTGTTGCTGGTGTCACTTGATCAGCCGAGCCAACAGAGTCTGGCAGCAGCGCAGGAGAGCTGATCTGGACCTGTAGACGTGTCTGCGGCAGATTCCTGCGGCTCTCGCTCAGCTCCTGCAGAGCGACTTGTTTTCTTCTAATAATACAGAGCGTATCCTGGCTGCAGCGACAGGACGCAGAGACTTCGGAGTTGTATTTAGCCACGCAGACGTGCCGAGGAGGCATCTGTCATTGTGTATCACTCAGCCAGCAACCTTAAAATAGGCTGCTTTGAAATAGGAGTTGCGGTATATTAGCGCCACTTTATTGGGTCAGGAAGGCGACGTGTCACCTAAACCTGCTGTTGGCCACACAACAGCAACACGATCAGACGAACCCTCGCAAAAAATCTGCAGTCCAGCAAGAGGTCATCCCAGAGTTAATGTGAATTAAATCTTCTTAAAAGGCGTAAGAAGCCTCAGCTGTGAATGCTACATGATGTGCTGCCAACGCTCGGATCTGTACTGTTCAACACGTTTCCCTCGTCTCCAAGTCGCTGGCTGCCACAGGAAGTGATCAGTGTTGAGAGTCTTCAAAACCTGGGTTGCTAACAAGAGTTCGACCACCTCCAAGGTCATGGAGGTCATTAAAGGTCATCAGGGGGAAGCACAAGAAGCCTGAAGCTAAGTGGTGGTGACCTTGTTACACTTTTTTGAGTAATTTACTACTACGATATTGTTTCCTTTCAAATCCTGTTGATAATTTTTTTTAATTTTGGAAGCTCCAAACTAAACTTCTTACATATAGTACCTTTAAATCATCTTCAACTGGAGGTACAGGAAACAGGGGTTTACTCTCCGTTGCCCCTGGATACCCAGGAGAGATGGTGACCTCACCAGGCGGTGATGTAATCGAACCAGGCCTCCCATGTGTCTGATGGAACGGTCTCACGTTTCACCCTCTCACCTGATCTTCTTGCCTGTCACACCGTGGGGGAGTGACGCCGTCACAGATACTGGACACGACCACGTTTGTTTTGTTTCTGTCCAAACGGTGACGCTGCTGCGAGCTCGCCAGCTATTTAGCTTCAGAGCCAAACCTCTCAGCCACCAGACAACCGGATCGGCCGCGGTTCCGTTCTGAGAAGTTCTCGGCAACAAACATCCCGACGAGTGGGAGCAGTCACGGTCCGTTGGCTCACCTTGATTAGACGCTCTGACTGGAGCCCTGCTGACCAGGAGTGTCACCTGCTCATCAATGCAGCACAAAATACAAGAGAATCTCAAAGCTTCACCAGTCCCGTGGTTTAGGAGTGTAACATCTCTGGATCAAGACTCAGTAACCATCTCAGAAGCCTTTTACTGGTTAATTAATGCTTCTTACCAGCACCTCAGCTTCTGTGTGTGTGTGTGTGTGTGTGTGTGTGTGTGTTGCAGCCTTCCTGCTGCTGGCATCCAGTCACCCCCTCTGGTTCACATCGGGCGTGCTCCTGATGGGCGTGGCTCACGCCGTCATCACCATCAAGGGGACCCACCTGGCCAGCCACGGATCCCTGAACGAGTCGCAGGCGTGGGCCAAGTTCTGGGCCGTCTTCTTCATTGAGGTGACGCCATCAGAAATGAGACACGTGGAACTACTTTCAGGACCTGTGATACTAAAACTGTTGGGCAGCAGCTTTAATGCAAATTAGTCGATTTTAAAAATCAAAGTATGTGCAGTAGCATGTATACTGTTTTCAGACGTTCAAACTCAAGTTTAAAATGTACTAGAAATACTGCAGTTTTACCGTGATTGCATTTGCCTTCAGTCAGAGAATTAACTGACCACCTAAATGTTCCCCAAATATACAGAAACCCACTCAGAGCTTTCCAGACGTTTTTGTGTTATTATGCGGCGGAACTGATAAGACTTTAGTGGACAGAGGTCAAAGGTCACTGCAACAGGTACAGGGAGGTGTACAACCACGTTGCAGTATTTCTGGTTAGTCTGAAAAAGTATTTTGTACTTGATACTACCAGTATTTTGAAGTCCCTTTTTTCAGAAACTAGCCCGGCTGTTCTGGATCAGTCGTCCTGTGTCAGTACTCACAGTGGAGGGACAGTAAACCGTGTTTACAGCCTGAACGCATCTTTAAAGACAACAAGCACATTCAGCATACGTTGTTTCTGTAGTTTGACTTGTGGGTTTTTCCTGTTGATTCACGGGGAAATCCTCCTGCAGCGCTGGCTGCCCTCGGGCAGCGTGCAGATGTGTGAAACTACGTGCGTGAAGTGTAAACGTGGCGGGAATGAAAGTGCAGCAGCAGACTGACAGCAACGACCCGATGAATGAGTGAACTTGGAACCTGTTGATGTGGATGTTTACCAGACCATCTGCTGCTCTTTGACCCCCCCCCCCCCCCGTGAAAGATATCAGCTGTCAGAAAAGGTCCTTGCTGGTTATGTCCATGTTGCTTCACTGCTGTCTGTCCTCATCCTCTCAGATCTGCGGCTCATTCTCAGCGCGCGCCGGCGTGCAGGGTCACATCAAGCTGCATCACGCTCACACGAATGTCGTTGGACTGGGAGACTCCAGCACGTGGAAGGTCCCCTTCCTGCCCCGCACAGTCTACCTGTTCATAGCCCCCCTGGCCGTGCCTGTCATCACGCCACTCGTTGCGCTCGGTAAGAGGGTTCTTCGGTCCACATACTCTAGCCCCGCCCACTCCACAGCTCAGGTGTGAGTTTACTTTCCCTGCCATGACATGTTCTTTGGTCTTGCAGCCCATCTGAGGGGTCAGTCTCCGGCCCTGGTGGTCCGGACCCTGCTGATGATAGCACTGGGGTTCTACTCACAGTATTGGCTGCTGGTCCACGTCTCCGGCTTCAGCTCCGCCCCCAGCGCTCTGCTCTGCATGCTGGTGTGCAGAGCCATGTTCTCAGTGCCCTACATCCACGTCAACATATTCCAGGTGAGGGAGGCCTGAGAAACACACCTGGTGACCTCACTTCAGTCTGGAGGAGTGAGAGCAGGTGTCCTCATGAAGGCCTGCTCAATGTCCAGTGGTGTCCCAGTTTATTGTGTTGCTGGGGGCTGAAATTAAAAAGGTTGCAGCCACAAAGTAGAACTTAGTCCCTTCAATTAATTTGTGGCTGCAAGATGAAATTCATTTCTTAAATTTATTTACTTTAAGGACATATGACTTTACTTATGTTAACTTTTCTTAACCCATCGTCCTCAGAGCCAGACAGGAAGATGGAGCTGAGACCCATGCTAGTTAGCTTAGCCCAATGACTGGTAGTGGGTGGAAGTGTTAGCATCAGCTAGCTCAGGTTCAGGCTAGTTACTTTAGCCCAGTGGCTGGTAGTGGGTGGGAAGTGTTAGCATCAGCTAGCTCAGGTCCAGGCTAGTTAGCTTAGCCCAATGGCTGGTAGTGGGTGGAAGTGTTAGCATCAGCTAGCTCAGGTCCAGGCTAGTTAGCTTAGCCCAATGGCTGGTAGTGGGTGGGAAGTGTTAGCATCAGCTAGCTCAGGTCCAGGATGCTGGAGTGTCCAGCAGGAATCCTCCTCCTCCTCATCATCAGTAGCAGCAGTCGCTCTTCTAGTCCTCAACAAACCTTTGGTTCTGTTGACCCAAGTTCCAGTGGAGCTTTGGAGGTGCTGCGTCATATCATTGCGCCCAGTCACTAAAGTAGTTCCGGCTACGTGTCTGATTCTACCACTATAATGTCTCCTCATTTTAAACTGGTATTTCACACTTTAACACTTGCCACCAACTACCATTCATTGTGCTAAGCTAACTAGCGTGGGTCTCAGCTCCCTAGAGGAGGGTCTCTGTCTCCTTGTCTCTCTGGGATCCAATGCTGGGGGAATGTTCCTTACTAGCTGGGATGTCTCAGATCCTCAAAATAACACAGTGTAATTTCAAAAGAAACAGGATTTCCAGCAAGAACACCAAAGCCGTCGTGGTGAAGAGGTTCTCAGATGGAAATGTGCCCCCACGCATTTCTGTTTTATTTCAAGAATAAACAAAAACGGACCCAGATAACATCCAGAAGTGTTGAGCTCGCATGAGAGCAGCTCTTGTTCTGTGGCATTTGGAAAAATTCTGCTTCAGTGTGTTCTCACATGGATCCGACCTGACGGGATAAAAAGGAACAATCCGTGATTATCCAAGCATGAACTTCCCAGATGGACTCCAGAGTCCTGCAGATCATTGTGCATTGTTCTGATCAAAGGTGGATTAGAGAACACTGGTCCTTGATCTGAACTCAAGAGTCTAACAGGGGAGGGGTTTGTTCTCGCCGTGTCTCTGTGCTGTTGTTGGCCTTGGTCCTATCTCTCTCCGCAGGACCCAGCGTTCCCCCGGATCATTTACCACCGACTGACCTTTGCTTGCATTTACTCGGGTGTCCCTCTGAACTGCTCTCATTTCCTTCATGTTTTCCACTTTGAAATAGGATTTTTTCTTTTGTCTTTTTCTAAGAATTTTTCACTGGTGGCAGCGTCTTTGTCCCTCAGTGTTAAAAAAATGTTGAACCGTGAGGAATTTGACTTCAGTTCCCTGATTAACGACTGACCTCAAGAGACCCTGAAGGCTGCAGGCTCGCTGTGGTTTCCTTCTCTTCTTCCTCTTTACGATGTACATGTTGCTGCATGGACTGTGTGAGAGATTAGATAGCGAGGAGACGTCAAATTTATCCTGAAACTGGTCCAAGTCTTAGTGTGTCTCAGACTCAGAGAGAACAGGGTTAAGGCAGCAGCTCAGTTTCCATGTACAGAGGCCCGCACGAGTGGAACGTCTGCTGAGACCTCAGAGGTGCTGCCCAGAAACCAGTCGCTTGTTTGATAGCCGCCTTCTGTTCTAGCTAGCACTCTGTCCAGAAGTCCACAGCAAAAGGTCAAATTTGTCAGGCCAGTCAGGGCAAAAGTACTGAAGTAAACAGAGGGAGGAGCTTTGCAGGCAAGTCAGGGACCCCAGAGGTTTCAATAGTAAATAAATGGAGGCCCAGCTGAGGGGTTTCAGAGTCCAGACATGTGCATGTGGCACTGAGGCATCAGGGCCGTGAGGATCTCTCCCACTTGTAGTAAAGACAGACCTCCTTTCAGGCCTTCAACCAGGAACCCAGACGTTCTTATTATTCTCATTCAGGGGTTTGAAGCCTCGTTCCTGCTCCGCCAGGATCACCTCGACACCCAGCAGCATCTGGTTCTGGAGCTAGAGAGGCACAGTGGCCGGGCTGGTCCCGCTGAAAGGTCCTGCTCACCACTCCGTAATGTGGTGCTCAACCCACAAGAACGTAAAGGTTCCAAACTCAAATGTGGATCTGACAGGGAGAACTGGCATTAACAGTTTCCGCCACCTGTCACACTTTAAAGTTGGCGTGGAATTTTTTTTTCTTCCTTGGCTGGAACAGCAGCTGAAGGTCATGGAATGAGTGAACGCTGCAGGACTTCGCTGTCTCAGGTTCTTAAACACAATCTCAAGGACCAAGACAGTGAATTTCAGCCCACTCACGTGCAGCACGTGGTCACGAGTAGCACTGGAGTTAGTTGTGTTCCGTGTAACCGGGCACCCGTGTCTCCTCTGCAGCACATCGGCCTCCCCATGTTCTCCCCGACGCAACGACCAAAGAGGATCTACCAGATGACCCACGGAGTCCTGAACCTGCCCCGGAACCCTCTGCTGGACTGGATCTTCGGACACTCGCTGATCAACTGTCACGTGGAGCACCACCTCTTCCCCTTCCTTTCCGACAACATGTGTCTGAAGGTGTGAGGCGGCCGCAGCGGAGGCAGCAGCGTTCTGACCATCTCTGACCCTGGAAGGAATCCCCCCTCAGGTCACCGTCTTCTCTCTCTCTGCAGGTGAAGCCCGTCGTGTCGCAGTATCTGAATGAGAGACAGCTTCCGTACCAGGAGGACGGCTACGTCTCCCGCCTCAGGCTTTTCTTTCACAAATACCAGGAGCTGATGGTGTTCGCCCCGGCCATCACGGAGCTGGTGGGGGTGCAGTGAGGAAGATGGGGACGCGGCGAGGAAGACAGACTGTTGAGACTCACGCTGCTCCGAAGACTGCTGCTTCAACATTCCCACTTAATACGAGTGATGAGGTTGCTTTGATCTGGGTGATTACATTAGCTGATTCTGGTTGAAGTGAAGCTGGAGACTAAAGATGGCTGCCGTCTGAGGTCACAGAGAAGCAGGAGGGGAAAACATGTCCTGTGAGCTCAAGATGGCTGCTGGTGAGTGAATACAGGTTGTGTGTCAAGTATCATTTTAGACTGACAGGACTGGAACTGTTCTCATCTGTTCCTTGTGCTGTATTAATATCCTACACTTGGGAGTAATTTGAGATGTAGCATGAGGTCGTTCGCTCAACCTCTCAGTCTGAGAGAAGGTCCACCTGCAGTGGCGCTGGTCTGACTGTCCTGGTCAGCAGGCGGCTCCAGGAGAGCAGCACCGGTATGACATCACCATTCAAGGATGCAATAAAGCACATTAACCAAATATGCAGGAAGCACGATGCTAGCAGTGACTGTAAATGAAAAATGCCTGAAGTAGTCAGAACGGCAGTGATGCAATATTAAGATGAGTTTGTTTTTCATTAAAAGATGAACAATATTGACACTAAGAGAAACTGTTCTGCTGTTCTGTTCTTCTGTTCTTCTGCTCTTCTGCTGTTCTGTTGTTCTGTTCTGAGGGGTCGGGATCTCGTGAAGCTGCAACAATTCCAGGAAATTTCTCTGTGTTAAGTTCAGATACAGGAACCATCAGGGAGCTTGGATGGTGGTTCTCGTCCGATGTTCTGACCCTCTACGGGTGATACAGCCTTCAGTGTGTCAGCTCTGGTAACTCCACCCCTTGCCAGCAGATCTGGACCATAATTCATTGCTGTATGCAGGCCCAGCGCAGCTCCTGGTGTTGTGGCCTGGGCCACCGTTGCTATGTGGGTTTGTGTTTGGTTCTCATCTCCAGTTTCCATAACAGCTTTACTACACACCACACATCCCTGTGAGAAATGGCAGCTCGACGCATGGCGCCGACCCGGCTCACACAAAGACTCGGTGTTCCACACATCCTCCTCCTCCTCCTCCTCCTCCTCCTCCTCCTCATCATCCTCAGCAGCAGCAGCACACATCTGGAGCGCTGACGCCTCCACGCTAACAGGAGCTCCTGCTCTCGTTGTAGATGATAGAATATTTAGTACATCTCAGAACCCTGCAGCTCGCCGTCAGAACAGAACCGACTCGGTTGATTTGGACCGTGGCGGCGCGTTGTCCGAGAGACCTGACAGCAGTCGGACAGAACACGACCAGCACTCAAGGAATCAGTTCCACGAGAAGGAATTCATTCAGACGTCATAGAGAACATCAGTGGAACGTTCTCCAGGAGGAACGGCAGGCCGAGGCACGTTTGTGTCTCCGTTCAGTCAAGCAGCATCAAGTTTGTTTGAGACTAAAACCCAAAAATGCGACTAAAAAGTTTTCATGTGAACACAAAAGTTTTACGTTGTCTGAGAGAGAAACAGAGCATTGAATGAGAACACGTTTGTTCTGAACTTCATTCTGAGGGTTTTTATTTACCGCCTGATGGAAAGAACGCTGGATTCTAAAATGATGACAACGTCTCTCTGGAAGCCACGCCTGGTACCGCTGCCTGGAAGTTGGAACCAAATGTTTGTGTCGGTACTTTACAAAAAATGAGTCCGGCCTTTTGAGTCACTGTCCGTTCAGAACTGCGGCTCATGGGAGAAAATCACAGGGAATTCTACTGTTGTCAGGTGCGTGCGTGCGTGCGTGCGTGTGTGTGTGTGTGTGTGTGTGTGTGTGTGTGTGTGTGTGTGTGTGTTTGACAGGTCTATGTGTTGCTCAGGGCAACTCTGCATTTCACACATACTGCAAGGTTTTATTGTAAAAGTTAAAGCAAGAAACCACCACTGACCTCAGCTCACCGACGCCACCACGTGCTCGCTCTCTCTACTCTCTCTCCTCTCTCCTTCGCTCTCTACTTCACTCTCTCTCTATTTCTCTCTCCCTCTCTCTCTCTCGTAGTGGAAGCTTCATCCAGATGTAGCACACGTTCAGATTCACATCAGATCTTCCAGAATTCAAACATTTAAAAGAAGAAACCGCCGAGACGTTGATGTTGACCTCCAGTTAAACTGACTCCTTCAGCCGTGGACACCAACACATCCTGCTCACTAGGTGGCAGCGTTGAGCCCTGCTGCTGCTTTACTCTGTGTGTGTGTGTTCTCATGTTCAGACTGCAGTCTCAGAACGGCTCACATGACCTGAGAGAGGAAGCACGAGGACAATCAGAGTCCATCAGTTCAACAATGCATCGGTGATGAAGTCAGGAGGGAGACAAACGCCACTGTCTCACTGTCATGTCCAGGCACAATGTGCTGGAATGCAGCTCCACCTCTGCTGCTGGAGCAGCTCCACCCTGTGGCTTCTCCTCCAGGGAGGGGGAGGGAGCTGATTGTGTGGGGAAGTTTGTGCTGAGGGGCGGAGATCATGAGACTGAAACTATTGGTCTTCTCTGACGTTCTCATCTTCTAGGTGTGGCTTTGCAGGCTCCTCGGTGTAATCAAGAAACCGCAGAAGTGGCTGAGCCAGTTCTTTCCAGAAAGCCGGAGAGCCAGGAAGTCATGGCTGATAGTGAAGCAGCAGCTCTGGTCCCCCAGGCCTGCCGTGTGAGCTCAGGTGTCCTGAGCCAAGACCAGCCGGCAGCGTGTGCTCACTCCGTTTGTGACTCTGGTCTCAAGGACAAAGCTAAAGGATGTCCTGAGTCTCCCAAGAGCCCAGAGAAGCCTGAACCTGCTCCTGAGGGCCCAAAACTGAATGGAACCGAAGCTGAAGCGGCTGTGATTGACACCACAGAAGAAGAGAGTCAGGACACCGGGACAGGCGAGGAGGTCCAAACCACCGAGGACCAGAAGGAGTCCGAGGACCAAGACAAGAAGGACGCAAAGACAGAAGAACCTGAAGAGGTAAAAGAAGAGGAGGAACCTTTGGGCCCTGATGATGTGGTGTGTGACTCCTGCATTGAGAGCCCCTGCAGGGCCCTCAAGTCCTGCCTCACCTGCCTGGTGTCCTACTGTGAGGCCCACCTTCGACCTCACCTGGAGAACCCGAAGTTCCAGAACCATCGTCTGGTGGAGCCGCTGAGGGACATCGAGAGACGGACCTGCGAGAGCCACAATTGGCCCCTGGAGCTGTTCTGCTGCGCCGACGCCGTCTGCGTCTGTCAGGACTGCGTGAAGGAGGAGCACAAGGGCCACAACACCGTCGCCGTGGTGGAGGCTCGCAGGAAGATCGAGGCAGGTGTTCTCAGACGTTCTCCTGTGTTCTGTACTACTGATGCACCTGAAGGTAAACCAGAAACAGCTGATCATGGAGGAACGTCCTGCACCGGCCTCCTCAGCTGGAACCTGTTTGAAGTTTGTCATCCCGTAAAACTGCAGCTCAGTTAAAGCCCATAAATCTTCCACTATTTTTGAAAATCGAATACGAAAACACTGGTTGTGGTTCCCAACACCAGCATCACGAGAGAAAACACATTCGGTGAAGTAGTTACGTTACTGACGCAGGATTTATGGGAATGAAACCGTGAAAGTAAACCGATAATCTGCTGTTGTCGTCGGTGACCGCCGGTAACCCGAACGCAGAGCAGAATATTGGAATAGAGAGAGTCAGATCAGAAACACGCAGCATTAAAAAAACCAAACTTCTAAATGAAATAATTTAAGTTTTGTTTCATTTTTTTTAAAGAAAAAAGCAAAAATGTTCTGTAACAGGTTTCCTGTCATGACCACGGAACGGCCGCTCCAGGGGTCTCCAGCCCCAGGTTGGAAACAGGTTGTCTAAAACTGTAGTTTTGATATTGTGAGGATTTGTTGTGCCTGTTCCCTATCAGTCTAAGACCAGGGACCCCTGTGGCCCCTCTGTGGCCCCCAGGAGGAGTGCATGACTTGTGTTTCTCACGTTTCTTTTTCTAAAAAACATCATTTGGCTTTGCTGGAGCATAAAAGAAGAGAGTCAAAAGAAATCATTTATGAAGCCGATTTAAAAACATCCGTGCACCAAAGTCAGTCGCTCGATGAGGGGGCGGGTCCTGCTGGTGGCTCTAGCGCCCCCTCTAGTCACTCGTGTGGTGGGGAATTTCACCCAGGTGCTTCGTCATCACGGTGAAACTACCCGCTGCCAGGTGAAAAGATTCAGACGGTGACGCCACACGATGACTGATGTGTTGGTCCAGGGTGCTCCCCAGCTCAAAGGGGGCGGAGCTACAACCGCAGCATCTTGAACTGCCGATGAACCGTTAATGAGACAGTTGAGCGAAAAAACAGACGAAAAAAGTAAATCCTTTTTAGAAAAGGAAGACAGTGAAGGATTTCTTCAAATTTGGCACAAATGGCCAATAAGTCAATGGCCGTTAAGTGGAACTATTCTACAGGTCAAAGGTCACACGTGACTGCAGTTCCTAGTTTACTGGTTTAAATGTTCTTATTTATTGAGTATGAGGTCATCAGCTGAGGGACAGGGACGTCCATGTGCAGCCCACGTGCGGGTTTCACCTGCACTTACACAAAGTCTCCTTTGTGGCTTCATTATCTCACGCCAGGCCTCGCTGAGTGTTTTCCTCTTCTGTTGGGACATCAGGTGGAGTCCCAGCCAACGCACGAGGGGGAAACGTGGCTGGGGAGCAAGAAGAAGCAGAGCTACCAGTCAGAAACAACAGTAGACGAGTCCATGGTGGCGCGTCCACACATGAATGCTAGATATATTTAGATGCTGCTATGTTTGCTTCAATCCAATTATGATATCCGTTGGAAGGTCATCATCACATCAGGCGCCTGCTCCGGGTCACTGGCTTTGCAGAGTTTCAGACACTTGGATCTATTTTGTCACTGCGGCGCAGCGGAAGCTCAGGTTTCAGGGTCATTTGTGTGTCTTTGTGTGGTGGGCGAGCAGATTCCTCCCAGCAGGCACCTGTTACTGGTGCACCAGAACCCCAGGAAAAAACATAACCACCAGGTCGCCTGTGGCATTTCCTCTCCTGCAATGAACGAGCAAGAAAGAAGTGGGAAAAAAAAAGTGAGATAAGGAGGAAATTTGTTTCCACTGAGAGGAAGAGGAGATCGTCCCAGCAGTCGCGCAGGCTCGCTTGAGCTGCAAGTCAAACATTAACTGAAAAAAAAGCTGCGCAGCTGGTGATTTATGAGCAGACGAGGCATTCGTGAAGCCGATGACAACCGTGGCCTCAGGCTCATAGGCCCTTCAGCACTGCAACTTTTCTCCTTGTTAGCAACTTTAGCATCTGAAACAACAACACACCCTTAAAAAATGATGCAAAAACCCTGAAGGGATTTGAGAGTTTTTCATTTCAACTATACACACACACACATATATATATACACACACACACACACATATATATATGTGTGTGTGTGTGTATATATATATATATACATA